>NC_060156.1:25026937-25049952 GCF_021292245.1 Micropterus dolomieu | reverse complement strand
GTAGGAACCCACGGTTCCCGATCTGGCAGTGCGATCGGTGGCGCTGGTGGTGCGGGATCTTGGGGAGCCGCTGCAGCCACAGTCAGCTGAGTTTGTAGCTCTGTGACGTTGATGGTGAGTTGTCGTAGTCCATCCATGATCTCCCTGAGAGAATGACTGTGCTGTCCGAGGGTGTATTCTTGCGCTGTAACTGCATGTTTGACCGCGTCTAAGTCTGCTGGGTCCATACTGGCTGGATTCTACTGTCAGAAGTGGTTTAACCAGAACCAAAAAGCAGACAAAGACGGGAGGCCTTTTCACAAACTTTATTGCGAGGCTGGCAAGACAAGGTGGGAGCGAGTGATTGAGCTTGGTGGCAGGCTCAACGGTAGGCAGGGTGTGCTCCTCCAGATAAAACAGGCAGGTATGGGCATAAGGGAAGGCGTCCTCTCCAGAGCTATACGACATAATATGGATCAGGTGTGTTAATCAGTCTGCCCGACAGGTGAGTGAGCCATCCCCATGCTTCCCCACCAGTCACGCCTCCTGTCAAACTACAAAGGTAGAGAGAGAGGTTGAGCAACAGAAAGTAACAAAACACAGACAGACAACCACACACCGACACTCCCAGCATAGTCATAGTTGAGACCTCGTGACAGTCCGGACTTAGGTTTTGGAAATCTGCTGCCACAATAAACAAACATCAGCTGTAATTTTGTGTGGCTAAAACGACCTATATGGTCATTTTTCTGTGGAGGACAAGCTCGGTTTTAGAACACTCACTTCCCAACAAATTCTTTACATTGATCTGCTATGGTTACGGTTTGGTTAGATTTTAGGTTAAAACTGGTTGAGATAATCATGGTCATGATTAAAAGATTCTTGCTGTTAAAATTATGTGAATCAGGGTCTCCCATGTCAAAAGTCACACACTTTGTATGTCACAATCACAATTAGTATCCTTCATCCATACACTGGTAATGTCAGAGACAGACTGATAAAAAGACAAGGCACACTGATGTGCGCTCTGTGTTTGTTGATTAATATTTTTCTGGTTACTAGAGTTGAAGCTGTGGGAGTCGAGGTATAGTGGATGTGGATTCTAATTTGTTCAGTCTGTCGTTACATGCTGGGTAGCTAGCCATAAACATCAGGATCCATCTTGTGGGACCATGAAAATCCATTCTACCTTAAATGGAAATCTTGCCAGTAGAATTGCGGCAGATGCATGAGCAGACCAACAGACTTACTGTAGATCACTATCTAGGGTATGTTTAAATAAAATAGTTACAAACTGCCCTATTTAAAGGCTGTTCCAAATGGCTCAAACTTGCAGGCAGGGAGTAGAGCCTGTTGTCATAGAGAGGGAGACTTTCTGACTGTTTCTCCTCAAATACATACATTGTACTTACGAAAAGTAACAACTACTTGTGTGAATAATGAAAAAAATAGGCCTTAACAGAACAAATTTGCACACATTCTTACCTCCACATACCTAATCCAATTGCATTGCTGAGAAAAGTAACCAGGTTTAACCATCGATTTCAGAAAGTTTCAAAATTTTCAGACAAAAGCAATATTTAGGTCAAAATGAAAATGCCATTTTCTAACTATTTGAAAATGAAGCATGTTGACATGTAAATGTAAATACCATTGTCTGGGGGGTGCTGTTTTGCTTATTGCATTTGAATAATGTCCACTGTAGAGCAGGTTAAATCTTTGAAAATAAAATGTCAAATACCGTTTTCATTTTCAAATTTAGCATTTTCATTTTGACCTAAATAATATAAATATTGTTTGCACAAATAGAAAATTTGACTGCATTGTTTATATTGCATTTTCAAACTTGGATTAACATTTGAATATTGTCCAGTGTACAACAAGGCATAACTTTTATTAAATTAAATGTCAAACAGCTTGTACATTTTCATTTTAATATGGTCATAGATTGCCCACAGAAGTATGAAAATAAAAAATTCAATTCAATTATTGCATTTTAATTTTTACTCAAATAACTCATACATTGTGGAATTACATTTTCAAGTTTACATTATCATCTGAAATAAGTCTCAGAAAATCTCCCATAAATACATCCAACATCTTTTTTAATCTATTGTACTATAGGATTGCAGTCTGAATAATGATTCCTGTGGGACTTAATCCTGTGCAGCAAAATGATGATGATCCAAGTAGAGAGGATGTTGCAAAGAGAAACAATCAGATGAGAGATGTCATTCTCTGCTACAAAGAAGACAAAAAACACAGCAGAGGGGAGGAAGGACAGAGATAAATAAGCTGTATTACAGAGGGCTATGATCAAAAAGCTGCCAGAGCTCATCAACTTCTCTTCTCTGTGATGATGGAGACTCTGGAAGAAGTTGAACTCTGCTTTCCGCAACTCCTCAATACGTCCTGCAAGAAGCCAAAGCGTTCTCACTTTGAGGTCATAATGTCTTACATTATACTGTCCTCCATTACTGTGCTCAGCACAACTCTGAACCTGCTGGTCATCATCACCATCTCACACTTCAAGTATGGCAATATACCGGATGGAATTAAAAAAACCAAACGTATAGGTATTTTTTCTAGAAAAAGTCTCATTTTATTTCAGTCAGTGCTTGTGTCCTATAAATATAATGAAAAACAAATGTATTTTATGTGTTGCTTGTTTCCCTCTCCAGACAGCTCCACACCCCCACCAACCTCCTCCTTCTCTCTCTGGCTGTCTCAGATTTCTTTGTGGGCCTCCTTGTGCTCTTTCAAATTATGTTCATAGACGGCTGCTGGTACCTTGGTGACCCCATGTGTATCGTGTATCTGTGTCTAGGATGCTTTATTACCGCTTCCTCAGTAGGAAATATGGTGCTCATATGCGTTGACCGCTACGTGGCTATTTGTGATCCTCTGCATTACTCCACCAAAGTCACTCAAAAAAGAGTTAAAGTCTGTGTTTCTCTTTGTTGGATAGGTTCTGTAATCTTTCAAAGTCTGGTACTTAAGAATAACTTTGAAAATACAGGCAGCGCTATTTCTTGCACTGGTTAGTGCGTGGCTGTCAGTAACAACATTACAGAACTTGCTCACCTGGTATTTTTCTTTATCGGTCCTGTTACTGTCATCATAGTTCTGTATATGAGAGTATTTGTGGTGGCTGTGTCTCAGGCTCGTGCCATGCGGTCTCTTACTGTAGCTGTCACACTTCAGGGTTCAGTGAAAGTAAATGTTAAGAAATCTGAGATCAAAGCAGCCAGGACTCTTGGTGTTGTTGTACTTGTTTTTCTAATGTGTGTCTGCCCCTATTACATTGTGGTCTTTACAACCCGGGATGCTTTGCTTGATGGTTCATCAACCTTTATGATATGTATGTTATATTTAAGTGCAAGTATTAACCCTTTGATTTATGTCTTTGTCTACCCCTGGTTCAGAAAATGTCTTAAACTCATTGTTACACTTGAGATACTGCGGCCTGACTCCTGTGAGGCCAACATACTGTAGAGAGAGATGACTAAAAATAGTTTTACTATGAAAAGGAAAATATACTTCAACATATTGTAATGGATAAAAAAGAAAATGTTTGTGTAAAGGGAACATGTGCTTTTCTTTGCATTTACTGCTGCATTGCATGTCATTTAAACATGTGGAAGAATGCATTAAAAGGCAATCTACACAATTGTCTGTTGTATATTGTCACTTTAGTTTTAAATCTAGTATATATATACACCGAATGGAATTTTATTCAACATTGTATACATTCAAGTGAGCATTAATCATAACCATATATGTCAGATATGCACTTCTTCCATTTAATTAGGGAAAGAGAAAATGATGGAGTGCTGGTATTTCTCAGTGGCTTCTTGAGAGAAGTAAAATGCAAAAATGCATAGTAATATAATAAATCATAGCAATGGCAACCACATTTTATAAATATGTTGATATTACTGTTGTAAGTGTGATTTACATAATAATCAATGGTGTTTACCTAACATCTTTTTGCAAGCATTTGTCATGAAACAATCACTTTGGGCAAAAGATTTAGTGCACAAGTCCTATTGGGTTTAATACATTCCCCATTTTGTCTTACAGTTAAAAGACTGTAAAAAGTAACAACATACAAAGTGTCATTTGACCACATATAAAGGTTGTTCCAAATGGCCACACTCAAAGTCAGAGAGAAAGAGCCTGCTGTCACAGAGGCTATGTTCAGACTGCAGGCCTTAATGCTCAATTCAAATTCTTTTCCCAGATCCGATTTTTTTTTTTGACAGTTCACATTATTGCTCAAATGTGGCCCATATCAGACTCGAGTGTGAATTTTCCACGGCCTGAAAGTGATCTGCCTGCGCAGAATGTGATCATGTAATTAGGTAAATTAATTAGGTAGGCATATGGAGATACATTTATTAAGAAATATATCTTAATAAATATTTCAGTGAACAATGTCACAGAATCCAGAAGTGTGGATACACTTAATTTGTACCACATCAGAAAATTAAAAAACAATAAAAATTTGGTCACAAAAAATAAAACTGAAGGACGACATGTATTTACAAAAACTACTCAAGGTGGATGGGTCTTGTGCATCTTAGGCACTGTCAGCTGTCGCAACAATCATCCTACAAATCCCCCCCAACATCAGCTGCCTGTGAGCACAACTGGCATTTATCATGTACAGCTTTTTTGTTATGCAGAATTTAGATTCACAGTAGCAAACATGTAGCAAACAATACTATACAGTATTCTAGTGTAAATGCATAAATTGAAGAAGCATACTCAAGTTAAAAAAAATAGACTGCATTTGCAGACAGACTTTTATTCACATTCTATTTTTATTTTTACATTTTTTACCTCACTAATTGACATTTTGCCCTGAATCCATCCATGCAAAAGCAATACCTAGGGTTGGCCAGCAGATGTCACCATATTACTTGAATGAAATGCAGTGCCATTTTCTGCACTGTTGCTTTAGTGGTTCAGAAAGTTTTGTTTCCTCTGCTTTGGAAGGAGTGGCAAACTCCTTTTTTAAGACTCGTAAACTACAGTTAAGAAATCTGTTTACTCATTGATGTAGTTTGTTTCCTAATAGATAAACGTCATAAAATACTGATCAAATGTGACACACATTTTAAAGATAAATCTTACCCTAAACTGCTTAAAAAGTATAATTTCCCCAAAACACATGACAACCCCTTCACCTATAGTAACGGCAGTTACGTACTGTAACTCCAGATTCTATGTGTATAGGCGCAGCTCTCCAAGGCTATCGCTATTGGGTTTAACCCTCTGAGCGCCTGCGCAGCACTGAGAAAAGTTGTCTACGCCAATCCACAGCGTGGGCCTCTCCTTCATCCGCACCTTGTGTGCACACACACACACACACACACACACACACACACACACACACACACACACACACACACACACACACACACACACAGGTGAGACCTGGCCTTCGGCTCCCAAAATGCCTTTTCTTCAGCACTGAGAATCAAGGTCCGATGAGGCCTTCAACTTAGAGGGCTGCGCCTATACACACAGAATCTGGAGTTACAGTACGTAACTACCGTTCTATTTCGTATAGGCTTCACCCTCTAAGGCTATTGCTATTGGGTTAGAGGCGAAGCAGGATGAGTCAATGCCTCATTGGCCCATACGGTACCACCAAGCACAAAACCCACCTGCCCAGAGCCATAAATGAGCCACCCAGTCACCCGCTGTCAGCGGCATTGGTGTCGCCGTGCGCACAAGCACCGATGGTGTGAAATGGGAGGCAGGGGACCGACCCATGTGTAAGAGTCGGGAAACTGGATGGGTGGCCCAGCAGCTGTACAGAAGCAGGTGGGGTCACAACAGCGACCGCATCAGCTGCGCACAGAGCAGGGCCAGCGTGAGCAGTGGTCACTCCCCCCCACCGTCCCGTGGGAGAGGGCGCACCACACACACTCACAAGGGAAAATGACTCAGCCAAAACACTCAGTACTGAGTGAGTCAGCGAGAAACAGGAGACATCCCACAGGTAGAAACGGACGAAAGAGCACGGGGACGAGCAGGGAGCCGCCGTGCAGATGTCGTCCACCACCATCCCACCGTGCAACACCACAGAGGACGAGACGCCTCTCGTGGAGTGCACCCTGATGCCATCTGGAGGGGACTCACCGGCGCCAAGTAACAGGACACTGCACGCACTGGGCAGAGAAGGTGGGATGTAGCGTCGTCCTCAGACCCATGGGAGGGAGGAAAGAAGCCCGAGAGAGTAATCACCCGCGACCAAAAGGAACTGGCAAAACCCTTAGGCATAAATGCAGGATTGGGGCACAGGACAGCCGAGCTGCGGTCACCCTGGATCCTGGAACAACAGACAGTGTCACCAGCCTGTGCCTCCGCACCCCTTTCAGGAAACGCTTCACCAGGGGGTGAGCAAACACCGTCCTGTCACCAAAACCCTCGTGACAGGACGGTGTTCACTCACCCCCTGGTGAAGCGTTGAGATGGCGGCAGTGTAGGTTTTAACCATGCTGAACGTCCGACCCCTGTCCACGAGCAGCTGGAGGAAGGAAAGCACCCCCGGCAGCGGACAGGCCACCGGTTCCAACCCCTGGTTCAAACACCAGCGTTGGACCGGTGCCCACTTGGAGTAGTAAGAGGACTGAGTAGAGGCGGCTCTCGACCCCTGGATGGTGCAAACCACCTCACGGGAGAGACCTAGACCCTCCAGGCGCCGCCACCTCAGCAGCTGGACCCACAGGGGCTGATCGCGCCCCCTGCCTGAGAGAGGGCATCCCCCCTCTAGGGGAGTTTCCACGGCTGTCCCGCCAGCAACCGCTGGAGGCAGGGAATCCAGGATGCGCTTGTGTGCTCCGGAACCACCAGAATTACTGCCAAGGCTGAAAACTGTAGGCGGTCCAGAAGGCGTGGGATCAGCCCAACCAGCGGAAAAGCATGCAGCAGCCGGGGAGGCCACAGGGGGTGCGCAAAGGCGTCCACCCCCAGCAGGGGGATGTCCCGCAGGCTCAGTGAAACCCACAGGGCACACTGAGTATTTTCCCGGTTGGCAGCCAGAGCCAGATCAGGGCCACCAGATCGGGATGGACAGGAGCAGCTGCCCGGCCAAGCCCAGTAGCAGCACCGAGTGCATGCCGCCCTGTTGTCGGATCACCTTCCACAACGTGAGGAGCTCCGGCACGTTTATGTGGAGAGGCATGTGGCACTGCCACAGACCGCCTATCACTTGAGAGAGACAGGTCCCCCCCCCAGCCCATCAGGGAGGTGTCTGTGACCCTGCCCAAGGGAACCCCGACCGACAGAGAGGTCCATGTGCAGGAGGCCCAGGGGGACCACAACGTGAGCAGCCGACATGAGGCCCAGAAACCTCATGATCGACAGAGTAGTCACCTCTGCCCGTGGGATAACACGGCGGAGAAGCTCCACCAGAGCCTCCACCCTTCCCTGAGAGAGCCGTGCTCTCCCGAGAGAGGAGTCAAGTACGACACCCAGGTAGGTGAGCGTCTGGGAGGGGACAGGAGAGCTCTTTTTCCAGTTCACCGTAAAAACCCAGGTGAGACAGGTGTACGACAAGCTCGGCCATCTGCACCACTGCCTTGTAGCAGCATATTGTCCGGATAAAACAGGACCCTGATAACCAATCGACACAGTGGCTTCAGAGCCGCCTTGACACATATGGAGTGCGCGGGGCCAGGGAGTAACCGAACGTCAAGCGGTTGTACTGGTACTGGACACCCCCGAAGGAGAACTGCAGGAACTTCCTGTGTTCGGGGATGACGGGAACGTGAAAGTACACGTCATTCAGGTCAATGGAGGTGGGCCAGTCTCCCTGACACACACACTCCAACACCTGCTTTACTGTCAACAAGCGAAAAGTTCTATCGCTTGTTGAACAGTGACAGATCCTGGAAGGCCCCACGACCCCCATCTTCCTCCTGACCAGGAAGTAACTGGAGCTTTTCTGAGCCGAGGAGGAGAGCACAGTCTCCACAATCTCCCCCAAGGAAAGCCACTCTGCTGCCCTTGCCACCATCATGGTGAAAGGGCAACTCAAAAGGGCATGCCGGCCGTGGGGGGCCTGGTAGGCAGCAACTTCTGTGTTCCACCGAACAGGAGATCTTAGCACCTGGCGGGGGAAGGGAGGGTCAACAAACCCCGCCATGCAGGAGGGAGCGCCTCCCTGCGTGGCAACAGAGGTAATGGTCTGCTTGCGACATTGGAGCCAGGCTGCACGAAGGCCTGCAGCTGGTCCACGCAGTGTGACAGTGCCCACTGACTTCGTAGAGACAGTGGCGGGCCGAGGAGGAAATATTATGCTTGTTGCATCGGAGCCAGACTGCATGAAAGCCACCCAGCCAGCTGCAGCCTGTCCGTGTTATGCCACTCCCCTAGTGAGTGGAGGGAGGCAGGGCCTCATCGCCGCGCCACTCGACCGGCAAGGGAAGGCATACATGTGGGCCCAGCCACCTGACCATGTCAGGGAGGGAAGCAAGGAGAGAAGGATGTGCAGCTTTGCAGCAAGCCCAGGCTGCTTGTTAGCTGTTTGACTAACACACAGCTGGCTCACACAATGTGGGGAAGTGAGAAACAGCAGCTTTCTTCATAATTTCAAGAGCAGCTGCCTGTGAAGAGCAACACTAGGTCATGTAGTTTACAAGAAACACAATTCTCCCCAGCGTCACTGTCGTCTGCCGTGCGTAACGTGTTTGGCACATACTTGATGCCGTACATCACACATGTACAGCGCACAATACAGCCTGTCACACACCTCTGGATGCAGGAGGAGGGACTGCGTCGGTGATGCCGTGGTCACGCACGAACCCGCAGTTGGGCTCTGTCGGGGGGAGGGACGTGCATAACGTGTTTCTGTGGGGAGGGGTGTGTGAAGGGACCTCTGATCGTGAACAGAGAGTGTACAGCTTGTTGCTTTGAGCTTCAAGCTGCAGATTAGCCACTTGGCTAACAGCACCTGGCTCACACAGTGTGGGAAATGTGTGCTTGGTGTGGCTAGTTCGACTGAGACAGGGACAGACAGCATTCGTTCAACAACTCGGCCGGCGTGCTACGGTCCGAGGCGCACCCAGCATGGGGGATGGAGGTCCTGGCAGGACGAAGCCCGTGTCACGGACACCCGTACCGATGTAGCGGCATCCCGCCCCGCTTGGGCAGACTTGCTTGAAGACATTGCTCTTCTTTTCTGACAGGAAATCTTCTGCTCTTTAGACAGCTCAGTGCTGAAGAAAAATGGGTGCCGAAGGCCAGGTCTCACCATTGCTGCTCAATAAAATGAAGGGAACACTTAAACAACACAATGTAACTCCAAGTCAATCACACTCCTGTGAAAATCAAACTGTCCACTTAGGAAGCAACACTGATTGACAATCAATTTCACATGCTGTTGTGCAAATGGAACAGACAACAGGTAGAAATTATAGGCAATTAGCAAGACACCCCCAATAAAGGAGTGGTTCTGCAGGTGGTGACCACAGACCACTTCTCAGTTCCTATGCTTCCTGGCTGATGTTTTGGTTACTTTTGAATGCTGGCGGTGCTTTCACTCTAGTGGTAGCATGAGACGGAGCCTACAACCCACACAAGTGGCTCAGGTAGTGCAGCTCATCCAGGATGGCACATCAATGCGAGCTGTGGCAAGAAGGTTTGCTGTGTCTGTCAGTGCAGTGGCCAGAGCATGGAGGCGTTACCAGAGACAGGCCAGTACATCAGGAGATGTGGAGGAGGCCGTAGGAGGGCAACAACCCAGCAGCAGGACTGCTACCTCTGCCTTTGTGCAAGGAGGAGCAGGAGGAGCACTGCCAGAGCCCTGCAAAATGACCTCCAGCCGGCCACAAATGTGCATGTGTCTGCTCAAACAGTCAGAAACAGACTCCATGAGGGTGGTATGAGGGCCCGACGTCCACAGGGGGTTGTGCTTACAGCCCAACACCGTGCAGGACGTTTGGCATTTGCCAGAGAACACCAAGATTGGCAAATTCGCCACTGGCGCCCTGTGTTCTTCACAGATGAAAGCAGGTTCACACTGAGCACATGTGACAGACGTGAGTCTGGAGACGCGGTGGAGAATGTTCTGCTGCTTGCAACATCCTCCAGCATGACCGGTTTGGCGATGGGTCAGTAATGGTGTGGGGTGGCATTTCTTTGGGGGGCCGCACAGCCCTCCATGTGCTCGCCAGAGGTAGCCTGACTGCCATTAGGTACCGAGATGAGATCCTCAGACCCCTTGTGAGATCATATGCTGGTGCGGTTGGCCCTGGGTTCCTCCTAATGCAAGACAATGCTAGACCATGTGACTGGAGTGTGTCAGTTCCTGCAAGAGGACGGCATTGATGCTATAGACTGGCCCGCCCGTTCCCCAGACCTGAATCCAACTGAGCACATCTGGGACATAAAGTCTCCATCCACCAACGGCACGTTGCACCACAGACAGTTTGTGGATGCTTTAGTCCAGGTCTGGGAGGAGATCCCTTAGGAGACCATCCGCCACCACATCAGGAGCATGCCCAGGCATTGTAGGGAGGTCATACAGGCACATGGAGGCCACACACACTACTGAGCCTCATTTTGACTTGTTTTAAGGACATTACATCAAAGTTGGATCGGCCTGTAGTGTGGTTTTCCACTTTGATATTGAGTGTGACTCCAAATCCAGACCTCCATGCGTTGATAAATTTGATTTCCATTGATAATTTGTGTGATTTTGTTGTCAGCACATTCAACTATGTAAAGAAAGGAGTATTTAATGAGATTATTTCATTCATTCATTCATTCATTCAGATCTAGGATGTGTTAGATGTACAGTGTGTTCTATTTCGTATAGGCTTCGCCCTCTAGAGCTATCGCTATTGGGTTTACCCCTCTGCGTGGCACTAAGAAAAGTTGTCTACACAAGGTGCGGATGTAGAAGAGGCCCACACTGTGGGTGGGCGTAGACAACTTTTCTCAGCAATAACACAGGAGAATTCCTAGGATGCACAGCATGTTTGCAGGCCAGAGCTGCACACCAGCCCAGTCCAGGCCGGCACCTGACGCCCCAACCCCCGACAAACGCACAAGTCAATAACGACATACAGGTGAGCCAACCAACATTACCCTGCTACCAATCTAACCATCGCCCCCCCGCAGCCGGGAAAACCACAGACCCCCATCCATGAGGGGCTTTGATTGATCCATTTTGAGATATATTGTAGTCTATTGGACAGTAAGTTATGAGAAAAATTTGGCATTTCTAAACCACCTCAATCTTTTGCTTTTGAGTTTTTAAACTGATTCGTGGGGGTTTATTTTTCCACAAACATTTAGAGATGTTTAAGTCCAGTGATATAAACCAGACAGGAGAGGGTTAGGTGGGTAACACTGAAAACAGGTAATTTTAGGTAGGACCATCATTATTGGTGGAGACTCTTCCCATGAGTGATATGGGCAATGATGTCTATCGCACAAGGTCATCCTCTGTTGATTCAAGTAAAGTCGTGTTGTTTAGCAATGTATATTCTGACAGCCTGGAGGAAATATTCACACCCAGATATTTATTATTCCCAGACTTTAGCAGTGTGGTAGATATACTCACACATTATGGGTAAAACTATGGATTTACTCCAGTTAATGGAGTAGTCTGAGATGAATGAGAATTTATCTGTAAGTATGATTATCTTGTGGTGTACATTTTCTGTTTAAATTCCTTAAATATTTTTATTTCGATAAAAATTATGATAGCGGCTGCTAGTGGTTCTATAAAAATAGCGAATAGTGAGGGAGAAAGTTGGCAACCCTGCCTGGTAACCCTCTGAAGACTAAAGTTTGGAGAAGTATGATCATTTGTCCTGACAGAAGCTCTTGGGGAACTGAGTTTCCAAATCCAAAATTATTTAAAGTAGCAAATAGAAATTTCCAATTTACCCTGTTAAATGCTTTCTCTGCATCTAAAGAAACAACTGTAGTTCTCAGGTCGTAGTCTATTACATCAAGTAGCCTGTATGTATTGTTATTGGAGTGCCCGCCCTTAATAAATCCTGTTTAGTCGAGGTGTATTATACCAGGAGTGACCTTCTCTTGCCTTCTTGCTAGCGTTTTGCAGATGATTTTAAGATCTGCGTTAATAAGTGATATTGGGCGATAACTGGAACGGGAGTGTGGGATCTTTGTCTGGTTTAAGGAGCAGGCTGATATTAGAGTTCATTGTTGGAGGCAACTTGCAAGTACCCCTAATTTGCATTTCCATCCTATAGAATGTGGGCACAAGTATTTCACAGAATTCCTTGTAGAATTCAGCAGGAAAACCGTTTGGGGTTAACAGTTAAAGAAAAGGTGTAGGGATTATCGATACTGTGCTAAAGCACATTTCTTTACTCAAGTTTTTTAAGACTTTGACCTCCAAGTTACATAGATATCCTTCAGATACAGATGGCAAACACGGGTTACTTTTACTGTTGTATGTTGTATTTAATGTTTTATCCCTTCCTATACTTAGCAATAATGTTATCAGGTAGAAGTGAACTAAATGTTGCTATGAACAAACGCCAGAGTTAGTGAATCGGGACAGTCTGTCTGTGGAAAAACAAAACAGATGGAGATCACAGAGAGGTGGCGATCCTCCATGAATGTTATTTCGTGGTATATCTGTTTTTAACTGTATGATGCCGTGAACTTTTTTGAAGTGGTGAGAGAATAGGAAGGGATCCTGGCGTCGGCTTGACACAAGTGTATTAGGGCTGCTGTGGCTGAGGAGATAGAGCGGGTTGTCTGTTAATTGGAAGGTCAGCGGTTCAGTCCCCGGCTCCTCCAGGCTACGTGTCCTTGAGCAAGATACTGAACCCCGAATTGCTGTTCCATGAGTGTGTGTGAATGTTAGTTTATGTTTGAGCACTTAAGCGTAATTTATACTTCTGCGTCGAATCGACAGCGTAGGCTATGGGGCAACACAGAGGCTAAGACATCGCCTGACGTGCACCTCCTCAAAAATGTAACTACATGTCGAGGCGACGCAGACCGTAAGCACTGTGATTGGTCGACTTGCTAGCATTTCCGGCCTGTACTTCTTCGCCTGTTTCAATTTCAGTTGATTTTCCATCAGTGAAGAAAGCAAACATGGATCAAGTCGAGGACCGTTTGGTAGAGGAAATCAGCAAGTACACGCATTTGTACGACTCTTCTTCGGTAAATTATAAAGACTGTCAGCTGGCAACAAATTCGTGGAGAGAAATTTCCTCGAACGTGGGTTTGGAGGTGGCGGAATGTGTGAGGCAATGGAAAAACTTGAGGGACAAGTACGTTCGCCTCCGCAAAAAAATTGCCACGAACAGTGGGGACCCAGGCGGAAAAAAAGTCTCTGCCTTATATGTTTTTGTCTTGGTTGGCACCCCACGTGAAGCACCGGGAAACGGAGTCAAATTACAACGATAAGGTAAATATATCGTGTCTTTGTGTCGTAAACCTCTGCATTGTGTTTAGGCTAGCTAACAAGCTAACAATGCTACCATAGCCCTTTTCTACAGGAAATGCTAATGTTACCAGCATCTTATTTGCTCTGCCTTTCTGTGCATATGCACTTAATGCATCCTCTATATGATGGTAAAAATGCCAAGACTAACTAAAATATTTATTTCTGAAACAATGCAGGATGGGAGCAATTCCAGCAACTCTAACTCCTCTGCTTCAGCTGCTGCGGGACCAGCTGGTAGTTCATCTTGCAGCGAGTCTACATCCTGCAGTGATGATCACCAGACCCGCCACCACACCCCTCTGTCCCCCCCGGCCAACTCCTCTTTCCCCCCAGCCCAAGGATCCAACAGAAAAGGAAGAGGAAGGACCAGGAGGACTGTAGCATCCAAAAACAGATTCTGGAGTTGGAAGCACAGCGGTTGGAATTACAAAAGACACTTACCAAGGGCAACGATAAGAGTGCCAGGTTTGGACACACTGTTGCGGATATGCTGCGTAGACTGCCAGAGGAGTACAGACCACAGGCAATGTTCGATGTGTACAAGCTCCTGTTCGAGCGGCAGCAACCTCAATGAACACTCCGAAATGAGGACTATGATACTTTGCACTGTATCCACTTTCAGCCTTTTGTAAATAGTGTGTGCCTCTTTTTTTTTTTTTTTTTTTTTAATAATAGAACAATAACAGGTCTTATTTACTACACTAGCAGTATACAGTTTGTGCCTTTTCTATTTAGTTTGCATTTCAGTTTATTTGAATATTTAATTTAATATATTCAACATTTGTTCTTGCTGTTGTGTTGTTGCAGTGTGACAGAAAATAAATAACACAAGATTTCAAACCAGGTCTTTATTTACAAGGTTGCATGTCAGAATCATTTCTTTAACACACATACAATTTACTGTCCAAGATGGCACACTATCTTCTCCTGCCATGGCACAAGACCATTAGGTGACTGAAAGAAGGCCATCAGGTCATTCCGCACACCTATTGCAGCTCTGGTGGAACGAGCCCTTGACAGGTGACGTGGATCTAGTGGTTCCAGAAGATTTCTGTCCCCTGCCACTACTCTCCTCCACTCGCCTAGTGTCACCTGTGGTGACCCAGCAGTGTCAGAGTCTGCAAAATTAGCAGGGATGTATCTGCAGACAGGCGTGTTGGTCTCAGTGTGGGCCAGGAAGTTGTGTAGAGCAGCACAAGCTTTGACAATGTTCACTGCCTTGTCTGGGTGACATTCCAGTGACCGCCCAAGGATTCTCCACCTTGCCACCAAAATCCCAAGTGCATTCTCAATTACCCGCCACGCTGTTGAGTGACGGTGGTTGTAGGTCTGCTTATCCCTGGTCAAGTTTGTCCCTGTGTAGCAAAACAGAAAGTATTAATGAATAGGCAGTCACTGCATGCCAATGTAGCTATGATGTAGGACATTTTTCTTACAGTATGCAGACACTATGAAGGGTCTGTACGATTTAATGTGTGTATATAGGCATTTTACAGATCTATATATAGGTAAATGTACACAGAGACACATACAGTGAATATAAAAAGTTTACACTCCTCTGTTAAAATGCCAGGTTCTTGTGATGTAAAATAATGAGAGATAAATCATGTCAGAACTTTTTCTGCCTTTATTGTGTGGTATATCTAATGCTTTGGAAATTCTCTGTACCCTTCTCCTGACTGATATCTTTCAACAATGAGATGTCTCATTATTTTACATCACAAGAACCTGGCATTTCAGCAGGGGTGTGTAGACCTTCTATTTCCACAGTACACACACACACACACACACACACGAAGTACAGTACTACTACATGAAATCGCTTTTGTCTGTGACATACCTGGAAAGGGACGCATGAGGTTGTTGTGCAGGGGGAATGCAGCATCACCAACAATCACGTATGGGAGTGGTACTCCTGTTCCTGGTGGGGGAAGGTTCAGTTTTTGTTCAAGAAGCATAGAACCAAATCAACTCTCCCTGAAGATACCCCCGTCACTTTCCCGTCCATAACCCCCGACATCCACCATGGTAAAGCGATATCTAGCATCGCAGGTAGCCATCAGAACAATGGAGTGTGCGCCCTTGTAGTTGAAGTAGTCGCTCCCGGCGTGCGGTGGTGCCTTTATGTTGACATGCTTTCTGTCTACGCTGCCAACACAGTTTGGAAAGTTCCATAGTCGCCAAAAATCAGCTGCAATAGCATCCCATTGGGCGGCTGAAGGGCAGGGAAGGAACTCTGGCTGTAGTGCTTCCCACAACGCTTTACAGACCTCCGAAATTATGGAAGACACTGTGCTTGACGACAGTTTGTAGCTAGCTGCTACGGCCTGCTGGCTTCAACCTGAAGCTAAAATCCAAAGGGTGACTGCCAGTCTGTCTGATGTCCACGGGATACTGTGCGTAGACTGATGTACGATCAATGGCTGTACACGACGAACCAAATCGTCGAATCTAACTGCCGACATCCGAAAATATCTGAAATGCATTTCCTTGTCAATGTCTCTCAGTGGCCGAACCAGCACAGAAAATTCTCCCTCTGTCTGCCTCAACCTGTTCAACGGTCGTACATGCCTCTTCTCCGACGCCTTCTCTCATTTCTGCGTTTTAGTAATTTCAGTAGAAGTAGCTGCTGTTCAACATTGATCAGCTCCAACATAATCCACTCAGTTTCAGTCGCCATTGCTTGCAACAACACGAGTGGCTACTCACAACAGCGAAGTCAGTCAACACAGTGCGATCCCACTGTGTATAAGTACATGTGTATATAAACCCCACCGCCACCTACCGTTGGAGGTGTAACTGCAGAACGACACAGACACTTACACACAAGTCTAAATGCCTGGCTACGTGCTAGCCTACGGCGTAGCTACGTACATAGCCCCTACGCAGGAGTATAAATCCGCCTTTAGGCTCAGTGAATGAATTTGAGTGTGAAAGGTGAATGCAGATGTAGTGTAAAAGCACTGAGTGGTCAAAAAGACTAGAAAGGCACTATATGGAGCATTTGTTATTATGGTTGAAGATCCGCTTTTAGCTGTACGATGCAGCAAACCTTCTGATGGATTGAGAGAATAGTAAGTGACCCCCTCAGCCTGTCAACAGCAGTCATCTTTCGGCTTAAGATGAAAGAGTAATTGTTGGATGTAGAAAGTGGTGTGTCTGATTATTGTAAAATACTTTTGTCTACAGCCTATGTGGTGAAAATGTAGGTCTTAGATGTTGCAAAGAGCAAACGCCAGCAAACGCAGTTAGTGAATCGGGGCGGATTTATGTGTGAAGCAGACATGTGAGTGTGTGACTGCTAAAAGTCGGATATCTGATGGCTTAACAAAGTGTAATTTCGGATGTAGAAACAAAACATGTTTTTATCTCATCCTATAGGCCTACTATAGTATCCTACGTGATACGTTCTGTTATCTCTATATACAGACAAAATGGTTGCGTATCGCAGCAAATGAGGTTTAATTTCAATCTTCAGGTCATTACATGTAAATTATATCATTTGTAACACATCTTGTGTGGATTCTGAAAACAGATGGTGTTTATTTAAATATATCCTTTATATCCCGACTAGTCCGCAGTTCAGAGGCAGTGCTTTTTACATCGGTTATAAAAAAGGCTGTTATGAGTTTTAATAGATAAGATCTGTTTCTTATAAATGTTGATAGATAAAATTCTATTTCAGCAAAATAGTAGGTCTATGTAGGCGTATATTTATGATTTATTAGACTAAATCTAAACGGGTGGTCTCTCTTCCTGATCCTGTCCAGAGATGCTTTGACATGATTGGTTCTGAAACAACAAAAAGGTTGTAAATAAGATACTGTAGGTGTGTAAAAAGGGTTGTGTTTTGACTATAATAAGGTTGAAGATATCCCCACAAAGCACCACTTTTATAGTCAGAAACTCTGTTGCTGTTTGCTGCTGTGTCTCACTTCAACTCCAATCCAAGATGTCTCTTGTTGCTGGTAGGTACACTCAAATTAACTATATTGGTGTATTGCTTGTATCTTTTTAATATAAAAAGTTTTTCTTCAAATAGCTCTGAATTGCATCGATGTCTCAAACCGTGATGATGCGGCAGGCAGGAGACAGCGGATAGCTCATTTCTTAAGGTAAAAAGGGGGGGCGTATTTGTGTTAACTAGTGATGTGTTTTAATACCTGCCCAGAGATTTGTAAACTCAAACTATTTAATGTATTCTAGATGAACATCACTTATTTGACGGAGAACGACCGGCGCACGATGGTATGTTATGTTTTAAATTTGACGTAGTTAATATTCTCTTTCTCAGTTTGCAATAAATATAATTATGTGTAAATTGTGTGTTTTTTTTAGCCATTAACTGTCTCCTATGCCCTGTTTGTTGATCAAAGAAGACCCCGCTGTGACACAAAATGGGTGCAGAAATGATTCCCCGAGGGGCAACAGGTCTTCCCGAGTCTGAAGGTATGCTACATATATGCACATTTATTTTTATCACATATAGAGAAACTGTATGCGTATTAAATCATATCATTTGTTTTATTCATATGTTTACTGTTTTTACTTGTATCCCTCCACAGCAATAGAGCCAGACTATGCTGAATTGGAAATCATTGTCATAGAGGACATACAGGAGAGAGGTATGTATCTACAGTTTACTTTAGAGTTTAAGAATAGGAGTGTATAAATAATTAATTTTTTTTGTTTTGTTTTTTTCCTGTGATCAAAAAGAAAACAGCGCTCCCTCGTCACCATCGATCCCTGCTCAGGTCTATCCGGACACCCTCCAACTTTATCGCCTGGCTCAAATTGTTGCTGTTGGTCTGCTAGAATCATCTGTTAACGGATTGTTAACGGTTTGGACTGACGCACAGGATGTGAATTGGAGGGAAGACGAGCAATTGGTTGAAACGGCTACCGCCAGTGTTTCTCAACCTTTGGATTCCCTTGCTTTATCATTTAAATTGCACGCGTGGACCGAAGATGAACTCCAATCATGGCATGCACGCGGTTTTCCTGATGAACAGATGACAACTCATAGTAAGCCTTCTAACATATCTGTAACTGCCAAACAGCCAATTCATCAACCCATGGTAACATTGCAGGAGTGTATCAGCGACTGGTTACTCTGTAAAGCCAATTTGCACACTAGCCGGGTGACAAAATCTCTAATTCTACTCAGATAGCGTTTTTAATGTTAAAAACCCATCAGCAAATTAGAAATGAGAGTATGCGACTTAGGAAGGAGACTTTAGAGTTAAAAGCTAAAATAGATTATCTCTTAAAATTCAAAAGACTAACAAATTATACTGTGTCAGATTTCCCCCCCCCATTCTGTTTAGTAGCGTCTTTAATCATGAGTCGGAAACGCCTGTGCAAATCATTATCAAAAACGAGTCTCCCCAGTAACAAGCAACGAGTTGGAGGTGATGATCGAATTTTGCTAGTACTTCAGATGTAATTGAGAAAGATGGAATTTAACCATAAGGCCATCCACTCAGATTTAGAAGATGTAGAAAAAGAGCTCTGGGATGCATCGGTGGCATACGATCAGTCTCTGTCCGATTTGGAAACTGTTTTGATGATGACGACTATGATGTGGAAATGACAGCGGCTGAAACTCTTCATCATTTGCACAACATTGGTGTTTTGAACGGGGACGTCTCAGATGATATTTAACCAGAGGACGCAGTTCCTTCTCCACACGTATACGTAGTCCCCCTGCGCAAACAGGTGAAGATCAACCTTCACAGGCATATGCATTTCGCACTTCACACACTGGGGGTAATTCTGTGTCTGAGAGACAAAATATTCAATTCGGCTCCAAAACAAATATACCTGATCAAAGCCAGCGTTACAGCAAAGAATTGTCTGAACTCATACAAAAGGCAGGGGCATGGCGGGGGTTTAATATTACAGAGAGAAAAAAAATTAACGGTGTGGAAATAAGAATATAAGCGCGAGTCATTGCATGCTCTAAAACATCAGTTAACAGAAGTTGTTGATTTTTCATCAAGAGCAGCTGCTCCTGACCGTCAGCTAAATGTGGTCTTGAGAAGACCATCCATGGCGAACGATACGTGTTGTGTTCTAAATGCTGCTGACTATAATGCATTGACATTTCTGAATGAAGTTGAACAAATTATGTAGAGTAATTCCAGAATGAGATCTGACCATGATTTGGATATTGTTGTTACAGTGGCCTTCAACAAGCGCGGGGGAGGAGGGTTGCGGCTCAAATTAGGGAATATCCCTAATGAAATAAATGATTACATTTGTCAAAAGAAAGCAGCATGCCTATATGTCCCTACAAACGCTGACAACAACCTTTGTTTTTCTTAATGCGTCTCCTGCTCTCTGTACCCTCACCTGTCTAAAGTACAACTTGGCCAGCATGCACAGCAACTCCAGACAGCGTTTAATGCAGACCATGAAGTTGCCCTGTCTGATGTGTCCAAATTTGAACGCTTTTTGGATGTTAAAATTATCGTGTTTCATCACAATCAAGGCACAAAGAAAGGATTTGTATCATATGCGAGAACAAAATCACCAGAAGACAGTATGGCTGTATCTGCACAACGATCACTTTTACCTGACAGAGAAAAAATTACATTTTTCGGGAGTTCTTATGTTTGTGATTTCTGCCACAAACAAAGATTGCCATAAATGTAAATATTTTTGCAACATGTGCTTTTCTGATGACATGTCATGTGCAGAGTACTACAGGCATTTGTTCAGACTGTGGCCGCATATACAGATCAGATTGTTTTAACAGACAAAACCGTGAGATTCAGAAAAGTACAAGGGCTTTACTTTATGTGATAAATATTGCACTGTGGACTGTGGTTTTCATTTTTCTGTAAAAACAGGCGGTGTAGGACACACATGCCGGAGGAGGAGTTGTGGTCATTGTGGGGGTGATTTAGCATCAGATGTTCAACATCAGTGTTTAAAGCCCCAGACTAAATGTGTTTTATGACTTTGAAACACAAACGCTTGACCCGTAAGCACGAGGCCATGTTCGTATGTGCCATTGATTTTGAGAACGAGCGCTGGTGTGCCTCAGGAGTAGACTGTGTTGACCTCTTTGTGAAAAAATACAGGCAACCAAAATATAAAAATTACACATTCATCACCCACAACGCATCAGGGTTTGACAACTACATTTTGCTTGATTATTTCACAAAACAGGGTATAACACCAAAGCTAATCATGAGGTAGCAAAGCTTTTGATGCTTGATGTTGCATTGAGACAGAGATGGATTCCTACTGCTTTCTCCCTATGCACTTGTCTAAAACACCTTCCGCTATGGGTTTTTCAGATTCACATTCAAAATAAATTTTTCCACATCTTTTCAACACTCCAGAGAATGTTAATTATGTTGGTTCATACTCTGATTTGCATTTTTACAGCTATAACAGTATGTCTGACTGTGAAAGAGCAAAACTCCTTGAATGGTATGACACAGTTTGCCATGAAACGTTTAATTTTCAGGCAGAGCTGAGGTCATATGGAATAAACGATGTCCTGCACAAAGCCTGCTTAGCATACCGCAAAGTATTCATCGGATGTACCAGTATGGATCCTTTTGATTACACTACCCTCGCTTCGTGCTGCATGTCTGTAGTCAAAACAATTCCTCCCTCCCAACACCCTGTCCTTAATGTATGACGGTGCGTACATGAACCCAGAGATGGGGACTTGAGTTAGAGACTCGGACTCGAGTGCGACTAAAGTCACACACACAGTGACTTCAGACTCGACTTGAGACTCGTCCTCAAAAGACTTCAGACTCGACGAGCGTCGTCTGTAATGCTGGCACAGACAGTTTGCCGTTTGTGTCAAAGGCAGACGACTGGACACCAGAGACTGGGCCCTATTTAGGAGATCTTACTGATGAGATTAATGGAGACACCGGTGGCGATGACTATATAGTGGAATTTGTCTCTGGTGGGCTGACAAAAATCAGACACTATAGTAAGAATCTGTCCTTTGGTTCCAAATCCCATTCAATACAATAGGATTTTCCCCACAGTATTTGAGCTTTGATTATAGCACCACCTATAAGCCGAATTGCACCAAGATTTTGAGGTGTCATCAGGGGCCCATGGGGAACAAATGTCCAAAATTTTGAATCAATTGTACTTGTGGTTATGGAGATATAAAATGAAAGTCAATGGGATTTTTTATGTCTTTGATCTGCAGTAACAGCGCCACCAAGTGGGCATATTTGGGTGAACTTTTGGTCTATGGAGTCAGGGGACCATTCTGAACAATTTCGGCTCAAGTTTCATGTCAATGCGGATTGAGGTTATAGAGGAACAATTATTTGTTAAATAGCGCCACTTAGGGGCCAGTAGCACCAAATTTTTGCACTTGAGGTACTTGCAGGGGTGTGGAGCTACCCTATGAGTTTCGCAGCTGTAGCACTTACCGTCCAGGCTGCAGTACCACTTTTAGCGGCGGAACAAACAAGAGGGCGCCGTGATACCCAGAGCTCTTTTACCAGAGAAGAGCTCAAACATCAGGAGAACACCACCAGTAGATTTAATTCCGACTTTTCTCATGTCAGTGGAAATTTTGGACACTTTGGTCAAGGCTTCACTTTCCGCTGTTCATGTGGTGAGACGACGGGGAGGACGCTCGACTTTGTTTGGTTTTCCATTGCGGAAAAGTTGTACATGTACCTGCTTCCAGGTACTTTTCCTATTACCTTCATTGAGGTTCTAAGCGAGCTGAGGCGATACTATACTGAGGTGAAAACACGGCAGACTGCTGATTTGTCAGAGAGAATCGTCACTATTCACTGCGTCATTGTGCGTTCCAGACGGAGTAACCATGAACAACTCCGCCATTTTTAAATAGTTTGGCCAGAGGAGACTCCTCCTCCTCCATCAAACGAGGAGGTGCAGACTTTCCATTGTTTAGTTGCCGACGAGAGGATCCAGCGAGAGCTTGATGGGGCAATGAGGTACGAAAAAGTGTATCAAGAAGTGTGCTGTCCACACACGGCTACAAAAGGACATTCCAGCAATGTAGGGAAAAGTAAAGAAAACTGAAAAGTGACTACAGAGCTGTAAAGGACACAGTGGTTCAAACCGAAAAAGCTGGAAGTGGTACGAACAGATGGACGGTATCTACGGCCATAGACTGGCGAGCAACGGGAGGGAGTGTGGACTTGACTCGGCCACCAGTTTGTTGGAGTCTCTGATGGAGGATGGTAAATGTTTAAGTTTAACATTAATTCTGTGGGCACACTCTGCTTGAGAGTTTTGTTTTCTGTAGGCTGGCTTTTGGAAAGCTAAAGCTCACTTATAACAGCGAGGACTACTAAGTCGTAAACTTGTGTCACCATGTCTTTTATGTAGCAGCTGTAATAATACATGTGAACAATTTAAAACACACAACCTTTGAATGACATGTGAGTTCAAATGTTAGCTACATTAGCATAACTTACTCTCTTGCGTTGGCTTTGAAAACCCGGGGTCGTCTCGTAGTCTGAACTCTGTAGTAATTCCCAAACTCTACGGTTGTTTTTCAGCAGCGTTTCATTTTGGTGCCTTCAGCTTCTCCTGAAACAACATTTGTCTTGCT
>NC_060156.1:25026344-25026837 GCF_021292245.1 Micropterus dolomieu | reverse complement strand
GTGGACTTGACTCGGCCACCAGTTTGTTGGAGTCTCTGATGGAGGATGGTAAATGTTTAAGTTTAACATTAATTCTGTGGGCACACTCTGCTTGAGAGTTTTGTTTTCTGTAGGCTGGCTTTTGGAAAGCTAAAGCTCACTTATAACAGCGAGGACTACTAAGTCGTAAACTTGTGTCACCATGTCTTTTATGTAGCAGCTGTAATAATACATGTGAACAATTTAAAACACACAACCTTTGAATGACATGTGAGTTCAAATGTTAGCTACATTAGCATAACTTACTCTCTTGCGTTGGCTTTGAAAACCCGGGGTCGTCTCGTAGTCTGAACTCTGTAGTAATTCCCAAACTCTACGGTTGTTTTTCAGCAGCGTTTCATTTTGGTGCCTTCAGCTTCTCCTGAAACAACATTTGTCTTGCTTGATGTCAAGAGTGTGTGTGTGTGTGTGTGTGTGTGTGTCTCTCTCTCTCTCTCTCTCTCTCTCTCTCTCT
>NC_060156.1:25023963-25026324 GCF_021292245.1 Micropterus dolomieu | reverse complement strand
GTGGACTTGACTCGGCCACCAGTTTGTTGGAGTCTCTGATGGAGGATGGTAAATGTTTAAGTTTAACATTAATTCTGTGGGCACACTCTGCTTGAGAGTTTTGTTTTCTGTAGGCTGGCTTTTGGAAAGCTAAAGCTCACTTATAACAGCGAGGACTACTAAGTCGTAAACTTGTGTCACCATGTCTTTTATGTAGCAGCTGTAATAATACATGTGAACAATTTAAAACACACAACCTTTGAATGACATGTGAGTTCAAATGTTAGCTACATTAGCATAACTTACTCTCTTGCGTTGGCTTTGAAAACCCGGGGTCGTCTCGTAGTCTGAACTCTGTAGTAATTCCCAAACTCTACGGTTGTTTTTCAGCAGCGTTTCATTTTGGTGCCTTCAGCTTCTCCTGAAACAACATTTGTCTTGCTGTGAGAAAGCCGAGGATCAAAAACAGCATTCACTTGATTTCCTCCATTGTCGTGTGTGTGTGTGTGTGTGTGTGTGTGTGTCTCTCTCTCTCTCTCTCTCTCTCTCTCTCTCTCTCTGGTGTTTATCGCATAGAAGATTACGTCACGGCAGTTTCCTGCTGCGTCGCTATGATGACCAGGTACTATTGTGGAGGTGCTATCTGTAATGGAAAATGAAGCGCAAAGCGAGTTGAGGCGAGTCAAGCTGGTATTGGTGATGGAAAAGCACCAAAAGTGACCAACCAGAGAGGGTAACACTTTGGATCACTACACCACAGTTAGCAGTGCCTATCACACTGTCCCTCGAGCTCTACTGGGACACTTTGACCACACAATGGTTCACTTGATTCCTGCTTACAGAGAAAAATTAAAACACTGTAAAACTGTTGTAAGGACATCAAAGCAGTGGAACAGTGAAGCTGTAGAGAACCTCCAGGCGTGTTTGGACTGCACTGACTGGGATGTTTTCAGGTCTGTTACCAACAACCTGGGGGAGTATGCAGAGTCTGTGACGTCCTATATCAATTTCTGTGAGGACAGCTGCATACCAACATGCACCAGGGTGAGATGTGAGACAGCTGTACGCAGAAAGATTACAGCACCAGTTCTCAAATAATGACGCTTCTGTCTGTAGAGGCTTCAGACAGATCACCAGCTACAAACCTAAATCCTCCCACTCCATGAACGATTCAAGCCTTGCCAATGATGAAATGTCGTTTTGAAAGACAATGGGACAGACCTGACACCATCCCCCATCACACCACTAATCGGCCACAGTCCTCTATCTCATCCTCCACCTCCTACCCCTCTCACCATCCTGGAGAGGGATGTCAGACTGTTCAGGAGGCAGAAACCTCGCAAAGCAGCTGAGCCGGACTCCTCATCCACCCTGAAGCACTGCGCCAATCAGCTGTCTCCGGTGTTCAGACATTTTTAATACCTCGCTGGAGACATGCCATGTGCCAGCCTGCTTCAAAGCCTCCATCATCTCTGTCCCCCCCCCAAAAAAAACAATTACCACTGGACTAAACGACTACAGACCCGTCACCCTAACCTCTGTGGTTAAGTCTTGAGCACTGTAATGGGAATTCCATGAGTACCAGCTCCTCCACAGTCATGTAATTAATTCTACTCATTGGCAGCCTCCGGTCTCTCGGGTACGTGGTCAATGGGAGGTAAGTGTGTGATGCTTTATTATGTGTCCAGGGGGTCATGACATTAAGTGTTTTACAACATGTACCTGGGCATGATTGTCTTATGATAGATTCAGATTGAGTGTCCCTTAGGGAACACTCAAAGACATGTTCCCGGGATGAGATAGTGCTCTGACCCTGAGATTAGGTTAAAAGCTGCATGTGCTGAGACACTGCAGCTCACTCGGATGATACTTTGATGCGTGTGTCCCAGTGAGTTCCTTCTGCAGAAGACTTCAATAAAGCTGCACCTCCAGTAATAAGTCCGTCAAGCTCCTGTAGTTTGCGGACGACGCCACCCTCATTGGGCTCATCTCTGGCAGGGATGAGTCCACCTACAGGTGGGAGATTAAACCATCTGCTGACCTGGTGCAGCCGGAACAGTCTGGAGTTCAATACTCTGAAGGCAGTGGAGATGATATGATTGTAGATTTTAGTAAGAGCCCAGCCCCACTCTCCCCATCATCCTGGGTGACTCCGCAGTCGCCACTATGGACTCCTTCCACTTCCTGGGCACCATCACCTCCCAAGACCTCAAGTGGGAGCTAAACATCACCTCCATCTCCAAAAAGGCCCAGCAGAGGATATACTTCCTGCGGCAACTGAAGTTCAGCCTGCCAAAGACAATGATGGTGCACTTCTACACCGCTATCATTGAGTCCATCCTCACCTCCTCCATCACCATCTGGTATGCTGCTGCCACTGCC
>NC_060156.1:25023408-25023943 GCF_021292245.1 Micropterus dolomieu | reverse complement strand
TCGCTCTGCAGAGAAGGTGACTGGTTGTCACCTTCCATATCTTCAGGATTGTTTCAGACACTCCCCTCTGGCAGGAGGTTGCGGCCCATCAGGACCAAAACCTGTCGCCACAAGAACAGTTTCTTTTCTGATGGCAGTGGGATTCCTCAACAAGGCCTGGTTCCCGACTTTCTTCAGTGAGGTGATCAGTGAACTGAGACATTTAGCAATTCTATTTGAACACAATATCAGCCATGACTTCCTCTTTTTTCACACTGACACTGACTGACAGCGTGTTTCAGTTAGCGGCATTCTGGTGAGAACAAAGACTAGGCCTCCTGCCTGACCCCGGCGTGTTGGATTTCCAAAGCCTGAGTCAGAGTAGTTTCAAACAAAGGACAATAAAGTTTAAGTAGGACTGAGGGAAGCCAGCACATGGTCTTTCCACAACTGCGTGAGTGGTCACAGAGACACAACTTCTCAACGTTGATCTCTCTCTCTCTCTCTCTCTCTCTCTCTCTCTCTCTCTCTCTCTCTCTCTCTCTCTCTCTCTCTC
>NC_060156.1:25021266-25023388 GCF_021292245.1 Micropterus dolomieu | reverse complement strand
AAAAAAACAATTACCACTGGACTAAACGACTACAGACCCGTCACCCTAACCTCTGTGGTTAAGTCTTGAGCACTGTAATGGGAATTCCATGAGTACCAGCTCCTCCACAGTCATGTAATTAATTCTACTCATTGGCAGCCTCCGGTCTCTCGGGTACGTGGTCAATGGGAGGTAAGTGTGTGATGCTTTATTATGTGTCCAGGGGGTCATGACATTAAGTGTTTTACAACATGTACCTGGGCATGATTGTCTTATGATAGATTCAGATTGAGTGTCCCTTAGGGAACACTCAAAGACATGTTCCCGGGATGAGATAGTGCTCTGACCCTGAGATTAGGTTAAAAGCTGCATGTGCTGAGACACTGCAGCTCACTCGGATGATACTTTGATGCGTGTGTCCCAGTGAGTTCCTTCTGCAGAAGACTTCAATAAAATTAAAGGAATTTTGCCTGAGCTCTTTATTTGAAAACCTTGGATTGCGAGCACAAGCACCTTGTGTTTTCCCACCTACAAATCCATCACTGACCCACTCCTGGACCCCCTGCAGTTTGCCTACAGAGCCAACAGGTCTCTAGACAACGTAGTAAACTTGGCCCTTCACTACATCCTCCAGCACCTGGACTCCCCAGGAACCCACGCTAGAATCCTGTTTGTGGATTTCAGCTCTGCTTTCAACACCATCATCCCGGCCCTGCTGCACGACAAGCTATCTCAGCTGAGCGTGCCTGACTCCCCCTGAAGGTGGATCACAGACTTCCTGACAGAGGAAGCAGCATGTTAAGCTGGGAAAACATCTGACTCCAGGACCCTTAGCACCGGTTCCCCAGGGCTTCTTTCCCCTCTGCTCTTCTCCCTATACACCGACAGCTGCACCTCCAGTAATAAGTCCGTCAAGCTCCTGTAGTTTGCGGACGACGCCACCCTCATTGGGCTCATCTCTGGCAGGGATGAGTCCGCCTACAGGTGGGAGATTAAACCATCTGCTGACCTGGTGCAGCCGGAACAGTCTGGAGTTCAATACTCTGAAGGCAGTGGAGATGATATGATTGTAGATTTTAGTAAGAGCCCAGCCCCACTCTCCCCATCATCCTGGGTGACTCCGCAGTCGCCACTATGGACTCCTTCCACTTCCTGGGCACCATCACCTCCCAAGACCTCAAGTGGGAGCTAAACATCACCTCCATCTCCAAAAAGGCCCAGCAGAGTATATACTTCCTGCGGCAACTGAAGTTCAGCCTGCCAAAGACAATGATGGTGCACTTCTACACCGCTATCATTGAGTCCATCCTCACCTCCTCCATCACCATCTGGTATGCTGCTGCCACTGCCAGAGACAAGGGCAGGCTGCAGCGTATCAATCGCTCTGCAGAGAAGGTGACTGGTTGTCACCTTCCATATCTTCAGGATTGTTTCAGACACTCCCCTCTGGCAGGAGGTTGCGGCCCATCAGGACCAAAACCTGTCGCCACAAGAACAGTTTCTTTTCTGATGGCAGTGGGATTTCTCAACAAGGCCTGGTTCCCGACTTTCTTCAGTGAGGTGATCAGTGAACTGAGACATTTAGCAATTCTATTTGAACACAATATCAGCCATGACTTCCTCTTTTTTCACACTGACACTGACTGACAGCGTGTTTCAGTTAGCGGCATACACAGATGTTGACCCTCTGGTTTTTAGTAATTTGGAGCAGTGGCTCTTCATCTGAACATACGGGATTCACACAAATGGGACAAGGCTTTTTGGAGTCGGTTGGCAGAGTATGGTGTTGGGACCAGGACAGTCTGGTGAGAACAAAGACTAGGCCTCCTGCCTATCCCCGGCGTGTTGGATTTCCAAAGCCTGAGTCAGAGTAGTTTCAAACAAAGGACAATAAAGTTTAAGTAGGACTGAGGGAAGCCAGCACATGGTCTTTCCACAACTGCGTGAGTGGTCACAGAGACACAACTTCTCAACGTTGATCTCTCTCTCTCTCTCTCTCTCTCTCTCTCTCTCTCTCTCTCTCTCTCTCTCTCTCTCTCTCTCTCCCTCTCTCTTCCTGAGATTCCTTGTTGTTTAATGAGGGATCATTACCTGCAAAAGACAGATAATAAACTCCATGCTAAATAAATGAGAAGATAACCAC
>NC_060156.1:25010077-25021166 GCF_021292245.1 Micropterus dolomieu | reverse complement strand
ACTCCTAAACTATAGCATTAGTTTACTTTCATTAGCTCTTCTATGCCGTATGAGTCAAATGCTTCCCACAATCGAACCTCCAGGCTCATTGTTCAGCAAATGTTTATGTTCCCTGTATCCAACCATCTTTTTATCACCTTAGTTAGAGAATAAATTCACTGTAATATAATCAAGAGCTGTGTGTGTTGCCTATTTCTAGTTCCTGCCAAGAGAATTGACCCTTTAGATATGAGACTGACTGACTGATTTAAGATAATTGAGTGATTATTAACTAACTGATCACTAGTAATAATTGTATAATTATTCAAAACTACCTAGAGGTCCGGAGACTCTAGGATTATAACAACTCCGGTGGTGCCCTTAACGAGGAACATTGATTTTATGAATCTTAAAAATTCATAATTGGGTATCAATTCTCATAAATTTATTAAATTGCATAACTAAATTTTAGGTCTGCTACAATTTGCTATAGTGAATATATTCTCTTATAATTTTAAGAAGTCATTTATGGTTATTGTATTGAATATTGTGACATCAGTTGCTGGTTGTGACGGCCAGTGTACGGCGTCACTCTTCAAACTCACCTATCATTGATAATGTTTGACAATTTATAGGTGAATAAATCCTTTTTAGACAGATTTCATATTTCATTATTGGTCCCTGATTCCAGTGTGGTGCCCCGTAGTTATTAATAACAATTAATACATTTAGATATGAATAATTTTATTAATATTTCTAGAATGATATTGATATTCTGTCATGGGTTGGTCTCTCTCCCCTCTTTTCCTCTTGTTCTCGGTTTCCCCGCCCCTGTTGTTTCTGTCAGTCATGTGTGTCTTGTCCCATGTCTGTGTGTGATTGGGCGTGTCCGAGCCTGGCCTCTCTCCACCTGCAGCACTCCGCACCTGGGACTCATCAACACCTGCAGTCTTAAGATCTGGTTCAGTCTCCACTCATCGCCAATTCGTTACTTACAGTGGTATTTCGCTCCGGCCAATTTCCTAGTTTGCTTAAAATACCTTTTTGTGACTTTGCCTAACCTCTTGTTTCCCGTCTGCCAAAGTTCCACCCTGGTGCGGTGTCGCTGCCAGCCTGCCTGTATTCTGGATCGCCAGCCCGTTGCTCACAGCCTGCCAGTCTGCCTGCCTGTTCTGACACCGTGCGATCGGATCCCCCCCCGAGACTGGAAACTCTCCGCCAGCCCCCCGAACTTTGCCATCTCTGAGCTCTTTAAATAAAGTCCTGCCTGTGTGCCTGCCTACTTCCGCTCATGAGTCCTTTCTGTGATCCCTAACATATTCAGCCAATAACCAAACCTGATCCTACGTGACCCCAACAATGGCATATGGTGTCCGTACCATCACCATGTTTTATTTGAGCATTTTTTAATTTCTATTTTTTGATTGTGGTCCTCCATACTAGTCATACCTGGGGCCTGTACCATGAAGCAGGATTCGAGCTTAGCAAGGTTACTTCTTCACCTCTTACCAGAGAAGATTGCCATGGTAGTTTAGGCTTAATGCCTAAATAGCTCTGGAGCTGGTTATGTTCCAAATAAGAACTCCATAAAAGCACCGCCTACTAACCAATCAGTTATCTTGGAAAATGACACCACCATCCGTAGAAGATCCCATTAGAGTTAAAATGTGTTTCCCTGTCACCCTCAAACAATTATAAAATCTTTGCCCTTATTTTTGCTAAGACTTAATGTGTTGGACTGTAACAGATGAGTCAATCTGGGTTCATGAGAAAACGACATATTTCAATTAGATTAGTATTGGACATATTAGATTATAATGAGCTTGTTAATGATAGTTTCACACTTTATTTTTACAAGGCGTTTGATTCACTTGAACACTTATTTTGAAAGGCCTTAAAAAACTTGGATTTGGAGATGGTCTCTGCAGCACTGTCAGAACCCTATATAAGAATGGCAGTACAAACCTGAAATTTGGCACTTTGCCTAGATTCAGTGTGTCACGTGGCATCAAGCGAGGCTGCCCAATTTCTCATTACTTGTTTTTGATCGCCTCACAACTCCTTGCTCTTCAGGTCTCTAACAGGACAGTTATAGCTAATAGACATTAGTCAGCTGGCCGATGACACCACTGTTTTCCTGAGAGATGTATTAGATTTAATCCATGGTTTCTCGCTGGCGTCTGGTTTGAAGTTAAACTTGCGAAAATGTGAACTAATGGCAGTTAGAGTATAATGTCTCTTCTATGTGATATCCCTGTGATGGATCAGGTAACATACCTTGGAAGTGTTATCTCCAAACACCCAAATGCAAGAAGTCTGTAAAATTTTAACCCAATCCCTGACAAAACACACAAATTAAACCACTGGCTGCTAAAGGATTTATCTTTGAGAGGTAGAATATTCCTATCTTAAGCAGAAGGCATATCCAGACTCACTCACTTGGCTCTGTCTTTGGATGAAGACACTGTGTGAACCAAAGGATTGACGTGTTTAATTTGTGTGGAAAAAACACTCACGTTAAAAAGTCTGATTATGAACACTGCTCAGTGTGGGTTTGAATTTTCTGGACCTTAAAACACCTTCAAAATCAATTGGCTTAGACAATTCATTAATAATCCATTTTCGTTATGGAACTTTTTTCCAAATGCAATCTTTTCCAACATTGGTGACCTGGACTTTTATTTATTGTAATTATAATATCAGCAAAATCCCAGATAAAAAAAATAATTAGTGGTTTATTCCAAAAAGACATTGTGACTATGCCTTATGTAAATTCATATTGGAATAGTATAATAGAGAGTGTGCCTTGGGATACCCTTTAAATATTTGCTTGAAGTTTGGTTTAAAATTGATTCACCGGTTCTACCCAGTAAAATCTTTAAAAGATATAAACTGAATATTGATACTGAGTGTTCATTCTGTAAAGCTGCAGAGGAAAATGTGTCCTATTTATTTTGGAACTGTTGTCACACAGAAATTCTGGCCAGACATGTTGGAGTTCATTCAGACTCATCTCATTCTGGATATTTTGTTTTAAGGAGGTTGGACTATTTCATAACAAATCTTTTATTCTTACTTGCCAAATTCCATATCAAAAAATGTAAGTTTACTGGTTCTAAACCATTCTTCCCTGTCTTTGAGTGAACTAGATGCATATATGGACGCCATATAATATTCCAAAAACTGTAAAGCTCAAAAAGGACTGTACAACTATATTCAACACTTGACCTCATGGAAGTGACTGATACTGGAACTTGAGAACTCAATTTGATGCCTTAACCTGGACTTTCTCGTCAGGAAGCCTTAATGAATGTTAAATTATTTTTGTACCCCTGGACAATGAAATGTTGTGTTGTTATATGTTGTGTCATTTTATGTTGTATATATTTGATGACCTTCTCAATAAAGTCAAGTAAAAAAAAAAAAAAAAAAAAGTTTATAAACTGTTTTGTTTTCTGCGGTGATGCCGAGGAACTTTTTATTGCTATATTGCCCTACAGAAAATGACAGAAGTAGGCTACTAAAGCCTTGTAGTCTAATGTTGACCAACCAATAGGCAAGAAGTTGACCCCTTGAGACACAGCCCCCCTCATAATAAAGCAGGAATGTATATTGAAATGTAAAAAAGGAAGACACAAATAAATGTTTGGGGAAATAAATAAGGTAAAAAAGGCAACAGGAAAAAAACAGACAAATATTAAATTTCATAAGTAAATACAAGAATTAAAAAAATTGGAAATTATAAAAAGGAAAACAAATACAAAAAAAAGGTGTATACATAAAGAAGCAAATTAAAAGAAATTTGTCATAATAATAATAATAATACTACTAATACTAATGCATACATTTTAATGTATTTTTGGTGCATTTAATAGGATGTTTGAGCATTTAATTTCTGTATTCATTTTTGCTTGTGAAAGACTCGGTCCTCCATACAATTTGACCTGAATCCTTCAATACAATTGCAATACCAAGGGTTGGCCAGCAGATGTCACCATGTTACTTGTATCTTATGCTTCACAGTGATCAACAATTTTCAGGACTGTTGCTTTAAAGTGATTCACTCTTTTCAGAAAGCTTTGTTTCCTAATTCAGCAACTAGCCTTTGCCCTGGAAGGAGCGACAAACTAGTTCTTTTATAAGCTTTTTCCACATAAGACATGTGGAAACAGGAAAGCGTTAACAACAATGTGTGCTGCTTCAGTTTCAGGGTCCTGGTATTGCAGATGCTGTGAGGTGGTCACGGAATACTTGAACTGAATTAAGTGTAGCTAATTGTTATTAATAACACCTGTACTTTTCCTTCTATCAACAATAAAAATGTCTGCTGTGAAAAAGGCTTTCTGGCTGGGTCTGGTCTAAACTGAAGCGGACCATGCAACAAGCAAGTGTCTCCAAACAAATGATTAAATGTTAAATCTCTGTCATGCTTTCTGGTTTCCAGGTATAGCTACAATTGAAAAGCATTGATTGTGACAGATTTGTTTAAAGCCCATTTTCCAAAAGATTTTGGCTTCTTCTCATATGTTTTGGTTAACTCCGGTCAGGCTTCCTTAGGACAACCTTTCTCTCGTGGCCACATTCGGGGAGGTTGGATCTAGTGTCTTTAGCCTCAAACTTCTTGGTGACATTGTATTTAATGAACGGCATCATGCTTTTATTTCTTTGTGAGGTCTGTAGTATACACAGTAATGGAAAGAAAGAGAATGATAACTCTTCTCTATTTAAACAGGTTTACTGATTATATTACACACACACCTGCCACTCAGCACAGGTGAGTTTAATTGACAGGAAAATCACCCACTTGGAATCCCAGTATTTTGTAAAACCTCTAAAAGGTAAATAACATTGTCCAGTACTATGTAGGATTTGTGTGTGGCATAAAATATGTCTTTGTTTTGTCAGCTTTTTTTTTTGTTGCACTGCAAACCAAAGAAATATCAATACCAAAGTATTTTTAGCACCATTCTATATTTATTTTAGCAAAACTTTACATCAAGCCAGAGGTTAAACCAAAGTAAAAATGTCAGATCCCTCTCTTCTGGCTGGTCCTTCATTTTAAGTTGTTAAACAAAACAGTGCAACAATATATCTCTTGTTTTTGTTAATCATAGATACAAACAGTTGCAGGAATAGTGCAAAATTACACCAATCTGGTAGACATCAAATATGGTTTTGAGTAGGGTTCTACATAATGCAATTTTACAAGAATATTCATACTAAAACAGAAACTGTCTTTTCTTTTTTTTAACTGGATCTGTTAAAATTGTATGTGACAGTTCAGGAAATTGGACACTGGACAATTATTGTGGCCCCATGGACATGCTGCTGTAGCTTTCTGCTCAGAATTTGATTGTGTTGGGATACGTTCAGTTCTTGGATTGTTATCCCTTAAAATACTTTTGGTTATTATTTGTAATACATAAAGGAAATATTTCAATGACCTGCACAATTCATTGTGCTGTGTATTTTTTTCTTTACTTTTTATGGTGCAAAAACATGTTACGTTTTATGTGCTTATGTAAGAGAAGAGGTTATTCATTTGGTTTGTTTGTACTATAATGAGATGAGAGCTGTGTTTTGTTCATGGGCCTATTTGGGCCCACTCAAGACAAAATATAACAGTGTGTATCTGTAGCAAGTGTTAGTGACGTGGTTTTAATTTATGCCAGATTTTCGCTTTTTATGCAGTTTTAATATTTAATTTTTACATCAAAGCACATTAATTTAAAATCAAATTGTGTCTAACCCTGTAGAGTTTGGTTTACAAGCCAATACTCCTGGTGCCACCTGGGGAGCACAAATCATTGCCACATAACCTGTGCAAATTCCATCACACAACCAAAAGCTACCTGCTGAGCCTTTAGAGGAGTACTCTGGGTCCAGAAAGAAATATCCATTCACTATGATGAAATTCAAGTTATGTAACAATCCATCTTGGCTTACAGAATTTAGTTATTGTAATTTTTAATAGCAGCAACAACAAGCCCAGAGGTGATGTAAGTCTACTGTAATGTGTGTCATTAGGTCCTCTACTGTGACCTCCCCAGTGTGTCACTTCTATGGTGAAGAGGCCTCAGGGAATTGGACTGGCTGCAGCCAGGCTTCATACAGTTGTTTACTGTAGGTCCCATTGGCTACCGTCTGTTGGCCTCAATGGATGTGCCATTAACCACATCATTCTTACATCACTTAGTAAATTTATCCAGAATATTCAATTTCGTATTTATTGTCTGTCTTTATCTGCCAGTTGTCATTAGTAATTGTTGACACTTCTGAAAAGTTATCACAATTTGGTCATCGCAGTCTAAAATCGTATTTATCTTCATTATTCCATAGAGACCAATTAAACAAACTGCACCTCTGTGACCAGCGAACATGGGCATCGATCTAAACAAACATTCAGCAGGTTTTCACTAACAAGTAAAACAACAGGGTCACTAATGTATTTTAGAAAGACCCAGTTACCTCACAGAAGTAGTTTCAGCAACAAGTCCTCCAACCTAAACAACAACATAGGTCGTTTAACCAACCTCCAAATACGACTCATATGAGCATATCCTATAATAGCACATCTACTGGTAGGGTTTGTCCATGCCTGCCAAAACAGCAATGTCAAACTCCGTTTTCCATCCAGACCTACATTTTGGAAATCACGTGATCTATGCCACATTACAAACACGTGAAGACCGCAGCGACACAAAGAAGGTGAACACTGTTGTTAGCCACTAAAGGTTGCTGCCACAACAAAAAAACACGAGTTGTAATTATTTGTGGCCAAACCGACCTAACTAGACCACTAACTTTCCAACAAATCCTTTAGACTGATCTGCTATAGTTGCAGTTTGGCAATCTGTCCAATGGCTGGACAATACTGAATTCATTCGTATTGGATGACATGCACAAAAAGGTTATTTTAAGCCAAGAACATAGATGATAGCTGGCTATATTAGCTGTCTTGAGTCACAGCAGTACCGTAAACTGTCGCGAATAGTTACACTATAAGCAGTTTAAAGCAATGTCATGATTTAAATTGTTTCCTGTCTCCAGTTGACTAGCTAGCTCTGACTACTTTGTAGTAAACTGAATGTGCACATCTACAAGAAAGACAGACTGATAAAAGGCACACTGATGTGCATTGATGTGTTTGTGTTTGTTGATTACGATTTATCTGGTTACTAGAGTTGAAGCTGTGGGAGTCGAGGTATAGTGAATGTGGATTTTACTTTGTTCAGTCTGTTGTTACATGCTGGGTAGCTAGCCATAAACATCAGGATCCATCTTGTGGGACCATGAAAATTCATTTTACCTTTAATTGAAATCTTGCCAGAAGAATTGGGGCAGATGCTTGAGCAGACCAACAGACTTACTGTAGATTGCTATCCAGGGTATGTTTAAAATAAAATAGTTACGAAGTAACCTATTTAAAGGTTGTTCCAAATGGCCACACTTGATGGAAGGGGGAAGAGCCTGTTGTCATAGAGAGGGAGACTTTCTGACTATTTCTCCTCAAATACATACATTGTGTGAATAATGAAAAATGGGCCTTAACAGAACAACTCTGCACATATTCTTACGTCCACAAACCTGTTCAATTGCTGAGTGAAGTAACCATGCTTGGCGGCTTGTCAATTTCAGAAAGTTTTAAAATTTTCAGACATAAGCAATATTTAGGTCAAAATGAAAATGCCATTTTATAACTATTTTAAATTTCTAATTTTTTTTCATTTTCAATGACTTAACCTGCTCTACAGTGGACATTATTCAAATGCAATAAGCAAAACAGTGCCCCCAGTCTATTGTATTTACATTTACATGTCAACATGCACTTTCTTAAAGTCAGGTAAATTTGCTTTATTGGCATGAATTTTAATAGAGCATTATTGCCAAAGCTTGTTCAATATATTTACACAAAAACATTACATGCATGTTGGCATGTTAAAAGGACCAATGCTTAATACAAAATGTCCTGAGTCCTTGTCTCAGTTAAAATCTCCACAAGAGTCCATATCTCAACAAAAACCTCCTCTTCTGGATTACAGCAAGCAAACAAAAATACTAATTCAATACAAAAGTTGGCCAAAGAAAATAAAACCAATGGTGGCAATGGCGCACCATATAAGACATGCCTCTGGTGTGGGAAACACAGGTTCAGGTTCCACTGTGACATTCACCAATGTGTCCCTGAGCAAGACAATTAACCCCTAGTTGCTCCAGAGGCGTGTGACCTCTGACATATATAGTAATTGTAAGTCGCTTTGGATAAAAGCGTCAGCTCAATGAGTAAAAAAAAAATAACGCCTCTTGCATCTTATGGTCTGCATCTGATGGGTCTGCAGGGTAGCATCTGATTTTATTGCACCACCTTTGACATACCTTTTAAATCTCTCACTAGACCCAAACGAATAACAATTATAAGGAAATCTGCATTTGTTCCTCTCCTGTTAAAAGGGGGAGACCTGACAGATTTAAATAATTAAAGACCTATCTCAAAATTGTCCGTCCTGGCTAAGTTATGGAAATTCTGGTGAACGAACAACTGAAAGAGTTTTTAACTACTAACAATATATTGTCTAATTTTCAATCAGGTTTTCAGAAAAAACACAGCACAACTACAGCAGCCCTAAAAGTAGTAAATTATTTTATTGATTCTTTAGACGAAAGACAACATTGTGCAGCTCTCTTCATTGATCTATCTAAGGCTTATGATACCATGGACCACGCAATATTAAAACAAAGACTTTTCAGTGTCTGATTGTCAGAACAGTCAGTCTGCTGGTTTGGCAACTATCTATCAGGTAGATCTCAGTGTGTGCAGGTAGACAGTCTCACTTCTAGCCCTCTTAGTGCATCCAAGGGTGTGCCCCAGGGGTCAGTGCTGGGACTACTCCTATTTATATATATCAACATTCTTGACCACAATGTCTCCAATGCAAATTTCCATTTCTATGCCAATGATACTGTGATATACTGCTCTGCATCTACACTAAACCAGGCTCTTTGTCAACTACAACTGTAAAACATACCTTGTTTGATTTAAAACTTGACAAAACAACTTATTTTGTTTTTCAGTGCAAAATCAAAGTCACTGAACTTTCCATCCATCGCTACTTCTCAGGGCTCCAAGACTGAGTCTGTATCTCAGTACAGGTATCTTGAATCCTAATTGATGATTCTCTCTCTTTTAAACGTCACATTCAGTAAATTGAAGCTGAAATTGGGTATTTATTTTAGAAACAAAATTGGGTGAAATAGGGTTTTTATTTTAGAAACAAGTCTGATGTATGCATCCAGTCAAAGCCTGAAACTTTTGGATAGTGTTTACCATGGAGCTCTGAGGTTCATCACAAACTTTAGAGCCCTTACTTATCACTGCTCCTTGTATGATTGGGTGGGTTGGTCTTCATTGTCCACCCGTAGACTTAATCATTGGCACATTCTTATTTACAAGGCTATTCTTGGTCTGCTTTCTCCATACCTACAACTCTACATCCAAAAGAAAGGCACAGGAAGGCGTTCTGAGGACTACTATTATCTGTCCTTCAAGTCCAGACTGAATTGGGAAAAGGGGTGTTTAAGTGTGCCGCTCACTGCGCTTGGAATCAGCTGCAAAATGTCCTGAATCCTTTCCTGGTTGCTTGGAATCACTGCAAAATGTCCTGAATCCTGAACATACTGGCTGTAGATGTTATGATTGATATGATATGGATGATTCTTGTTGTTTATCACTTTTACTAATTTTAATATTTTATAACCTTGTAACTCACTATTTATTTCCATCGTAAATTGTTATGTTTTATGTTTATGTTTTTAATGTCAATTAGTTTCTTTCTGGTTAAATAAAGGTAAGGTAAAATATAAAAACAAACAATACAAAACAAATATAAAATAAAAGGGTCACCTAGAAAGGAAATACATAGTAATGTACATTCATGAATTACACAACTAGTGGGTAGGTCACAAAAGTAATTTTGGCTTCCTCTTCATACTGCAATCATCTTGACATTAGTACTGTGATCACCACACACCTACATGCAGCCCTCCATTGAAGACCAAATGTATCTGCAGATGTACGTAGTTGACACTGATAAAACATAACTATGTATAATGTACAAATAACAGTGACTCTGTCATGTTTTACAGATCATCTGAGTGACCTAATGAAGCTGGTGTCTGAGGTGTTCTCAGACCCACCAGACTCTCCTCATAGTATGAGAAACCATCAGAGGAGGAAGTTATTGTTGCACAGGCATCATGCTTCAGTCAAGCAAAGACCTATAGACAACACAGCAGCATCAGGAAAGTCTTGGCATCCACAGGAAGACGCAACAGGATGACCACTGTGACCTAAGCGTCATTACGGCTCCATTACTGATTCATCCCTGAGCTGTTCATAGGTAGGTTTCATTTCGCTGTACAGTCTTGTGTTGTATAATGATATATAAACTACCTTAAACATGACCTGACCCAGACTGTAGTGACGTCCTAACTGCAGACCCACCTTGATGAGAGGACTGACAGGTTGAATTTTCATTTTCCATTGTGCACCTCACAGTTGACATATATTTGGGGGGGGGGGGGTATATAAATAATTACATTTGGATCATATCCACTATTGAGCAGTCTCTTTTAATGAAATGTCATATGCTGTTTTCATTTTAATTTCCAAATAGTTAGAAAATGGCATTTTAATTTTGATCTGTAAAGAGCATGGTGACATGTAACTGTAAATACAATAGTCTGGGGTTCACCATTTTGCTTATTGTAATTGAATTGCTATTTTCATTTTCAAATATTGAGAAAATTTCATTTTCATTTTGACTTAAATATTGCCTGCACAAATGGAAAATTAGGCTGTATTGTTTATATTGCATATTGCAACATTTGAATATTGTCCAATCTACACGAGGTATGACTTTTATTAAATTAAAACAGCTTTTACATTTTCAACCACATGCCCACAGAAGTATGTGAAAATGAAAATGTAAATTGGATTATTGCATTTTCATTTTTACTCAAATAACTCATTCATATATGACAAAAGTGTGAAATTACATTTTCAAGTTAACATTATCATTTTAAATAAGTGTCAGAAAAACTTCCATAAATA
>NC_060156.1:24979040-25009977 GCF_021292245.1 Micropterus dolomieu | reverse complement strand
CTGAACATACTGGCTGTAGATGTTATGATTGATATGATATGGATGATTCTTGTTGTTTATCACTTTTACTAATTTTAATATTTTATAACCTTGTAACTCACTATTTATTTCCATCGTAAATTGTTATGTTTTATGTTTATGTTTTTAATGTCAATTAGTTTCTTTCTGGTTAAATAAAGGTAAGGTAAAATATAAAAACAAACAATACAAAACAAATATAAAATAAAAGGGTCACCTAGAAAGGAAATACATAGTAATGTACATTCATGAATTACACAACTAGTGGGTAGGTCACAAAAGTAATTTTGGCTTCCTCTTCATACTGCAATCATCTTGACATTAGTACTGTGATCACCACACACCTACATGCAGCCCTCCATTGAAGACCAAATGTATCTGCAGATGTACGTAGTTGACACTGATAAAACATAACTATGTATAATGTACAAATAACAGTGACTCTGTCATGTTTTACAGATCATCTGAGTGACCTAATGAAGCTGGTGTCTGAGGTGTTCTCAGACCCACCAGACTCTCCTCATAGTATGAGAAACCATCAGAGGAGGAAGTTATTGTTGCACAGGCATCATGCTTCAGTCAAGCAAAGACCTATAGACAACACAGCAGCATCAGGAAAGTCTTGGCATCCACAGGAAGACGCAACAGGATGACCACTGTGACCTAAGCGTCATTACGGCTCCATTACTGATTCATCCCTGAGCTGTTCATAGGTAGGTTTCATTTCGCTGTACAGTCTTGTGTTGTATAATGATATATAAACTACCTTAAACATGACCTGACCCAGACTGTAGTGACGTCCTAACTGCAGACCCACCTTGATGAGAGGACTGACAGGTTGAATTTTCATTTTCCATTGTGCACCTCACAGTTGACATATATTTGGGGGGGGGGGGGTATATAAATAATTACATTTGGATCATATCCACTATTGAGCAGTCTCTTTTAATGAAATGTCATATGCTGTTTTCATTTTAATTTCCAAATAGTTAGAAAATGGCATTTTAATTTTGATCTGTAAAGAGCATGGTGACATGTAACTGTAAATACAATAGTCTGGGGTTCACCATTTTGCTTATTGTAATTGAATTGCTATTTTCATTTTCAAATATTGAGAAAATTTCATTTTCATTTTGACTTAAATATTGCCTGCACAAATGGAAAATTAGGCTGTATTGTTTATATTGCATATTGCAACATTTGAATATTGTCCAATCTACACGAGGTATGACTTTTATTAAATTAAAACAGCTTTTACATTTTCAACCACATGCCCACAGAAGTATGTGAAAATGAAAATGTAAATTGGATTATTGCATTTTCATTTTTACTCAAATAACTCATTCATATATGACAAAAGTGTGAAATTACATTTTCAAGTTAACATTATCATTTTAAATAAGTGTCAGAAAAACTTCCATAAATATGATAACGATGCAGACCATGGAAGAAGTTGAACTCTGCTTTCCAAAACTCCTCAACATGTCCTGCAAGCCAAAGTGTTCTCACTAGTCTAAAACCGGAAACAGAGACCACTCACTTCAAAATAAAATGTCTGCGTTTTTAACTGTCATTTTAAGGAGAGTTTGAAAGGGGAGGGGAGGGCGGTGAGTGAGCAGTTTGTTGCAATTTGCAACCCTTACCACTAGATGACAGTAAAACTTACACAGTGAACCTTTAAGTCAAGATTCATAACATTTATTCTGTTGAGTTCATGGATGTCTTCTACACATTATTTGAGCGTTTAAACTGGCTTAGTCAGGATTAGGGTTATGGTTAGAATCTAAATTCACTGATAAAATCTGTTAATATGTCCATTTATCCAGAACCTTTAATCTATTGCACTATTTGAATGCAGCCTGAAAGATGCTTCCTGTGGGACTGAATCCTGTGCACAGCAGTGATGGAGAGGATGAATGCAAATGGAAATGATTGGATGAGAGACGTCATTCTTTGCTACAAAGGAAAAAAAAACACAGAAGGGAGGAAGGACAGAAATAAATCAGCTGTATTGCAGAGAGCTTTAGTCAAAAGGCTGCCAGAGCTCAGCAGCTTCTCCTCTTCTCTCTGTGATGATGGAGACTCTAGAAGAAGTTGAACTCTGCTTTCCACAACTCCTCAACACTTCCTGCCAGAAGCCAAAGCGTTCTCACTTTGAGATCATAATGTCGTACATTATACTGTCCTCCATCACTGTGCTCACCACAACTCTGAACCTGCTGGTCATCATCTCTATCTCACACTTCAAGTATGTGCGACACACTGCAAAAAAAAGAAACTTAGAGATGGTTTTCTGCAAAACAGTGTCATTATTTCAGTCAGTGCTTGTGTCCTACAAATATAATGAATAATGACGTATCAATGTATGTGTTGCTTGTCTCTCTCTCTCCAGGCAGCTCCACACCCCCACCAACCTCCTCCTTCTCTCTCTGGCTGTCTCAGATTTCTTTGTGGGCCTCCTCATGTTCTTCCAAATTATGCTCATAGATGGCTGCTGGTACCTCGGTGACATTGTGTGTGTTCTGTATCTGTATCTAGGATATATTATTACTTCTACCTCAGTAGGAAATATGGTGCTGATATGTGCTGACCGCTACGTGGCTATTTGTCATCCTCTGCATTACTCCACCAAAGTCACTCAAAAAAGAGTTCAAGTCTGTGTTTCTCTGTGTTGGATATGTTCTATAATCTTTCAAATACTGGTGCTTAAGGATAACTTGGAACAACCAGGCAGCGCTATTTCTTGCACTGGTGAGTGTGTGGCTGTCAGTAACAACATTGCAGAACTTGCTGATCTGATTTTATCCTTTATCGGTCCTGTCATTGTCATCATAGTTCTGTATATGAGAGTATTTGTGGTGGCTGTGTCTCAGGCTCGTGCCATGCGGTCTCATATTGTAGCTGTCACACTTCAGGGTTCAGTGAAAGTAAATGTTAAGAAATCTGAGATTAAAGCAGCCAGGACTCTTGGTGTTGTTGTAGTTGTTTTTCTAATATGCCTCTGCCCTTATTACGTTGTGGTCCTTACAGCCCCGGATACTTTGCTCATTGCTTCATCAGCTGCCTTTGTGATATGTATGTTCTATTTTAATTCATGTTTAAACCCGATTATCTATGCCTTCTTCTACCCCTGGTTCAGAAAATGTCTTAAACTCATTGTTACACTTAAGATAATGCAGCCTGGCTCCTGTGAGGCCAACATACTATAGAAAAAGAGAGAGTGTGTATTGACTAAAAATTATTTTGCTATGAAAATAAAATACTCTAATTAATACTTTAATACTTTTTACTGTTCTCTGCTGTATATCGTCAGTAATGTATAAAGTTATTGCAATGGCAATGAGTTATTTTATAAGATATGTTGATATTAAAATGTAGTGTTTAAGTGTGATTTGCATGATAAATAATGTTTTTATGTAACATTTTTGCATACACTTGGTCGGAAACAAAATAAGGCTTTGGGCAAAAGATTTTGTGCACAAGTCAGATGGGTTTAAAACTTTCGCCATTTTGTCTTACAATTAAAATAAATAAGTGTTTATTTATGTAAAGTTTTTAAAAATAAAAATCAAATAACTGTGTTTAAAAGTAACACAACCTACTAAATGTCTGACCACATCTAAAGACTGTTCCAAATGGCCACACTCAAAGGCTGAGAGAAGAGCCTGCTGTCACAGATGAACATGACAACAGACAACAGCTTCTCCTTAAAAGCATTCATGGTTCATTCGGTATATTTGATCAATCCTCATTATTCAACACCCATATTAAGCAGCTGACCAGATCTTGTTTTTTCCAAATAACAAATATTATTAAACTGAGATCTGTAATTTCAACTGCTGAATTAGAGATGCTTGTACACATCTTTATCTCATCTCACACTGACTACTGTGACACACAACACTTCTCACTCACTCTTCTTGTCACAGTCTCTCCCTGACTCATGTCTTGTTAGTATACTGGTGTGGAACGGGGCCCCGTTTCAGAAAGAGGGATTAGTGAAAACTCAGAGTGGGTTGAGCCTGAGATGAAGGAAACTCTAGGTTTTCTGTTTCAGAGACCGAGATCTGATAAAACTTAGATCAGTAAATCCGGTAACTGATGCTGTGAACAAGATAAGTTGGACAAAAGTCAGTTTCTCTCTGACTCCTACCCCTGCGGTGCCTGAAGCGGCTGTCTGAAAAGCATTCAGAGATGCAATATGTCAGAACCACCAAATTAATCCAACATTAAATTCCACCGGCCCCACTCTAAATAAAAGAGATTTGTTGTTATTTTGCCCTCATTTTTTTCAAACACAAAAATGTATTTACCACCTTTTACCTTCAAGTAATTTTGAGCTGTGTTTTTTTTATTTGGAGTATTATATGGTCCATTTGCAGATCACATTTTACTGTAAATACTGTTAAGTCAGAGGCATTTTTACAGTTCAATACACAATTTCCTTTAGACACATGGGAAATGCAAGTAGTAGTAGTAATCGTAGTCGTCATTGGGTATGTTCCATTATAGGACAAGGACATGCAAGTTGTCACGTGGGACAAAGCAATCAAATCATACTGAGATTCAAGTTGGATACCTCTGTAGGCCTCATGGTATCACCTATAGCAGCGGATAAGGTGTCTTCATCATCCTCCTGTGGTGAAGGGGAGCAATAATGTTTGATATAGGCTACTTCAAACCATCCCAATATCTGTGGAATATTCAATTACGTACAACCACATGGAGACTCTATGAGCCCAATCACTCCATCAGTAACTGTTGCAGTATGAACAATGTCAAATGTCAACATAAGGGTTTCCAAATTGTGTCAGATGTAGGCTATTGGGGTGGATTAATGGAGACCCCAGCCTTCCTAAATACTGGCAAAAGGATGAGTGATGAACCTACCCTTTATAGAGGGACTTGTGTTCTGGGGGTGATGGGCTCTGATGAGCTGTCATCAGGAATGCCTTCTGCAGTAGGGTGCCCACTGTTTTGGGTGAGGGCCAACTGTTCAGCCTGTGTAAGAGGTGATGGTGGTGGCCCAGCTTTCTTGTTTGGCTACAGTGAACTTAAACAATGCAACATTAATTTTAACTTGAACTTCACCTAACATAGACAGAAGTACCTCTAAGCAAAATATCTTACCAGTCTGTAATATGTTTTTGTGTTTAATATTAAGTATTAACTGCCAAGTACTCTTGGTCCCCATAGGATTGCAGCTGAATTAGAGGATACAGCAAATAAAAACTGAAATATATAATAATTTTCTTAACATTTAAAAAATGCTTGAAACTTGCGCAATGACTCTGGCAGCAATTTCCTCCCAGGCCAACTGCTGCCGTTTCGCTTCTGCTGCAGTAATTGCTTTTTTCTTTAATATATGCTTGTAGTCAGCATATGTGGACATTAATATTTCCAATATTCATATTTGATATGAAATATGATACCCTGCTCTTTTTGGCATTTTCTGACATACTGATGCTGTTTTCTTTGCTCCGTTGGTAATGGCTCTTTTTATTCCCCACACACACGTTTCCACTAGGATCAACATACTCAGAGTTGATTGAACTAATTCTGATCGGCTGTTGTGGAACCAACAACTCTGGAGTTTCCCTTCTTAGGCTCAATCAACTCAGAGCAAAGGGATAAGCTCCTTTTTGTTTGGCTGCATTCGAAAAGTCTTTTTTGCTTAGGAAGGTTCCTAAGTGAATTGAACCGGAAGTATTTCAGTGGCAGCCATCATAAGAGCAGTTTGAATTCTCTAAAAGCTGAGGAAAGGAGCCTCAACGCTTCCTTTCATATGTCCTTTAGCATAGGGTAAACCTGACCATCCTTTACGAAAGGAAAGGAGAGAATGCCGTCCCACAATTCCTTGCGGCGGCAACATTTAAAGCGGCGCACGTTCTCAAACTCAAACGATAAAATCCATCAACCACATTTAGCAAGATCCGTGCAATACAGACACACATTATAATACTTTAATAAGACTCACAATTAGCTTCTTTCTTTAGGTTAGTTTTCTTGTGGCTTTTTTGTAATTTAATACTGTTCAACACCGTTAAGTTGTTAAGTGTTTTCTACAATAAAAAAAATTAATAAACCATCCATGACGGATAAAGGAGGTTGATCACCATGTAAGTTACCATTGGCTATTAAGCCTTTTCTCTCTTATGCCATAACTTGCTAATATGCATATATCTTAAACTGTCAACAATAACTGAGACCCATGCCAGCTGTCTTGTAACGTGATCAAAGTGAGGATAATGTTGCAGCGTGTAGCCTCACGTTATGTACTGCAGCCTTCTGCAAATTAATACTTCAGTCACAGATGCTGACACCCTCGCCTTAATAAAGGCAAAGATCAAGCTGGATAACCTACAGGAGGCGTTTCCCTGATCACTGATTTATTTGTGGCGGCCTGCCACATTATCAACGCTGATTTTCGATTGATTTTGTTACTACTAAAAAAAGGGTAAAATCGTATTTGATGATGATCACAGCGTATATATTCTCTCAGCATCTCCTCTCTCTCTCTCTCTCGGCACAGTTACGGTGTCATTCTGTGGGAAACACAGTATTTACATACAACTTGGATTCATGTTGATAAATACGCCTATGGGTGGGCAGGAGGGTAAGTGTGAGCAAGCATTGTCAATGTGACAACCCTGTCCTTTATTTAGTGACTGGTAGGCTACCTTATCTGCCTTTTTGCTATCTTGGTTATGAAGTAATATATTCCACCGTGTTGTGCACCTTTAGATGGCCTGCATTACAACAACATGGGGCGCAGTGTCAAAGATGCACTTTTTGTAGTCCATCTTCAGAACATTGCAGTTTCATCACGGCTGGTCACGTCAGTAAAATCCGCCGTCGCATAATTACGTCGCTTAGAAAAGAGCAGTCGGATTCTCTTAGACCCGCCGTCCTCTTTTCCTAAGTCCTTACGGATTCTCCTTCACATCTTTCCTTGACCTCATGACGTTTTCCATCGAGGTCAAGGAAAAGTGGTTAGGAAAGGAGATTTTTTTTGACTTTTTGGATGCAGCCTTTATTTGCTTTCTGAAACAGGGCCCTGGCTCTACAGCATGGCTGCGGATGACCACCCTATCAAGCTCCAGCACAAATACTTCTGAGCTCTATGTATGGCAAATTGTTTCAGTCACTTTCGTGATGACTAACTCGCATGCCAACCAGCCACACACAGGACCACTTTGCCCACCTCACTTACCTCCACTCTGCCAGCCAGCCTCATACCGCATTCCACCTCCAGCTTTTAAACCTTAAAACCATTTGCTTATCACCACCTACAACTCAGTGTGGGCTCTTGAGTCCAGATCACCAAACATAACACTTCTTGATTACTCACTCACTGGCTCCCTATTGCATAGGATCCAGTTTAAAATTATCACTATTACTTACAGAGGACTGCACAGCCAGGCTCCTTCATATGTGGCTGAGCTGCTATGCCCTCAATCATCAAGTCATCCTCTTAGGCCAAATAAGCAAAGATTTGCTATCTGCCCAGCACACTCACATTCAGACCCACGGTGAAGTTTTTTAGGCACAACATTGGTTAAATATACCTTCTGACCTACAGTCATTTTATCTTGTCTGGCCCTGTAGATGTACTCTTACATCTCGTACTTACAACAAAGCATGTAAGGAGGTGAGAATCACAAGAATTTGTTATTTTTGTACGCTTTGAGGAGAAACTGTCAGAAAGTGTTGTCTGTTTTTCAATTTATAGCATCTAGTCCCTCTCTGTGACATCAGGCTTTTCTTCCAGTTGAGTGTGGCCATTTGGAAGAGCCTTTATATGTGTCCAAACTATCTAGCAATCTACAGCAAGTCTGTTGGTCTCGCATTCCATCTGTCTCAACGCTATTGCCAATATTGCCATTAAAGGTTGAATAGATATTCATGTTCCCACAGGATAGATTCTAATGTTTATGGTTAGTTACCCATCATACAGTGACTGAGTGAACAAAGAAGAATCTTGCGTACATTGATTCTCAAAAACACCAGAATCTATGGCCCAAGTAATGTCTCCAGTGTGCACAACTCGTGGTGGCCGCGTCCTTGCTGCTGCAATCTCAGGGACATTATTCCTGCAGTAGAAAATTTGACAAGAAAAGTTCACTAAATAGGAAATGTGCACTGTATTAAAAGAACTTCTAAATGCCATTTGTCTGTTCATAAACACTACATCACTTATTTGTGTAATGAAATTGCTGGAGGAACTTGATCTTGATTTATGAGGTGATGCTGGGCTAAATGCCAGGTGGTGCACAAACACCATTGTGTTGTGCCACATTGTGGAGAATGATAATAATAATCTGGCACCCCTTAATTTTTAAATAAACTGTAGTTATAGGCACTTTTCCCCCAAAAATTACAAAGTGCTTTACAAGAGAAAATTGTAAAGCATTTTAAAACAGTTATAGCTGCAACAGTGAACAACATTAGCTACATAAGTGTAAAATAATCAAAGACTTAAGAAGGTTAAGTGTGTAAGTTTCAGTGATATCTAGTGGCGAGGGTTGTAAAAAAAAACATCTCAAAAACTATCACATCTAATGCAAGTATGACCACTGACATAACAGGAAAAAGTAAGCTCACTGTTTCTGCACCACAGTAAATTTTTAACCACATGAAGTTTACAAAGTCATTGTCAGGTGAGAATTTAGGCTCCTCTTCACACGGTCTTATCATAATGCTGTTAGCAGTGTTTTCTACAAGGGCAGTAAAATGTGAAGTTTATGTCCACGTTGCAAAACCAAGAAACAGTTAAAAATTCAACTAAATATTTTTTCTAGGGCAGTAAAAGTTTAACTTGCTTTTCTGACCATTAGGTTATGGTTTTATTGCCAATTAATCAGCGGATTGTCTCAAGAATGTAACCAACAAATTTATGTCCAACCAAAGCCAAAGCGCTGGAGAATAAATAATGTTACATGACATTACAACATGTACATGTTTTTCTACCAGGGCAGTAAAAGTTGAAGTTTAGCTGTCTGATCTGAGCTTCTATGCTGTAAGTTACGTTACCGTTTTATTGCCAATTAATCAGCTGATTGTCTCACGAAAGTAACACATTACGGTCAACAGCCAAGCCAGAACACACACTGAAGAATAATGTTAATAAAATTACAAGTCTGCATTTGCAGCGCTAAAGTTACACTAACTTAATTATTTGTCCAGCAGAAAACAGACAACTTCAGCTCCGCTTTGAAAACATTTGTCCATCAGGGCGTTCCATCTGGGAAAATCCACACCGATAATAGCATTATATCGGCTCATGCTAAATAATAGGTGTAGTCCTCCATATGTCCAAATTTCACTTCTGTTCTTACTTTTAATAAACCAGATTATTACTCAGAGACTGTATATTATTATTGTTATTATTATTATTATTATTATTTCCTCTTTTTCGTACGCATTCAATGTAGCAACAAATGTCTACACTGCCGGAAATATACAAGCAGAAGAACATCTTAGTGACAAAATGCACTGAAGAGCTGTTTGTCCATTTTTGGTTACTGTAGAAACATGCCGACGTCCATGGAAGGGGAGACCTGCGGTTATGTAGATAGAAATGGCTCATTCTAAGGTAATAGAAACATAATGTAAGGTCTTTATACACCACTGAAAACATAGTTATATATCTTATATTTAATTTCTATCAAATCCACAGAGATATTACACACTGAACCTTTAAGTAGTGATGCAGATAAAAGAGTGAATTCAGACTTTTTTGAAAGGTAATTGAATGATTATGCTTTTGATAACAAGTAACCAAACTCATTCTCATTTGGGGCTTTTATCACAACATTTGCAATCAATTATTCTGATTACATTTGGAAAACCAGACATCGCTACAAATTGTGTAGTGATGTTGGCCTGCTCACCCACAGCATGAGGAAACCTTATATAATGAGTGGTTATTTCGATAAGGCCATCCAAGACGGCTGGCGATTAGCGTTTAGTGATGGCTGCAATATTTCAGACATATCAGCCAATTTGCGCTGAAATGTCCCAGCTGCCAGAAAGGACAGAGTGGTCAGCATCTGCACAGTGATGGAGTTGTTCTGCCAGGTTGGACCCAGATCAGCAAAGATTTCCAAGAGAATGGGTTTTGGTAATCTGCATATTAGCCATTCATCATCATGGGCTAGGAAGTCCTCATGTTCCCCAAACGCACGTTCATGTCTCAGTCATCTATTTACCAAGTCTTCAAGCAATGCCATCATTTCACGTTAAATATGTCATAATGATAACTATTTATAGCTCTTGTGCCAATCAGCAAGACTGTCACAGGTGAGTTCAGCATACATTTTGAAATTCAGTGATATGTGGTAATGTGTGTTTTTTCATCGGAAGACAGAGATTCCCATGTCTGAACTTTTGCGTGAGCTCTATGCATCGGTGAAAGGATGTGTAGAAATGTGCACCTTTTTCCGCATCATTTTTTTTTTTTTATAAATCCAGACATTTGTGGTGAAATATGCATACACACCATTTAGGTTACCTTTTTTGTACATAGCAAACTTTTTAAATAAGGCCCTGAAGTACAGAAACACGTTCAGTCAAGACAGTCCTGTATATTGGATCTATTCACTTCACAGTTTATGGGCCTGCCATGACTCAACACAGCTAATGTAATCAGCTGTCATCTACATTAAGTTTTTGGCTGAAAGTAACCTTTTTGTGAATGTGGTATGAACTTCACTTTCACAATGTAAAAATTGTACAAATTGTAAAAAAAAAATAAAAATTCATATTAATCGAATAAATTAAATTGTTTCTTCAGCTTTTGGACCCAGCACAGAGTTATTCAACTTTTAAAGCTATTAAACATTTTTTTAATGTTGTTACCCCCTCTGTACCCCCATCTCACACAGACTTTGCCCTCTACTGAACTCTATAGGTAATAGCTCCTCCAATCACACGCACGCACTTGCCCACTGAATTTTTTTTTGGACGTCGCTACCAATACGTGCGTGACGTATAAATAACAGTGTCCCTACTGCCTCAGCATCCTTTATTTCTTCAGAAAATGGCGAACTGCTCGCTGAATTTACCACCTCCACAGACAGTAGCAGGAGCGAGGGGGAGAGAGGCCGGCGGACGCTACCACACTGTGGTAATGCTTGTGAATGTTAAACTGTTATGTAAAATACATTACATTCTTTAAAGTGCTAATTCCCCGCCACCAACCCCATCCTATCGATCCTATCCTACCGCTGCGTTCACCGACGCTAAGCTAATGGCTCGCCACATGGCCCATGGCGCTCTCCCGGTCAGAACGGAATGAGAGGGTGGGTGAGGCCCGGGCGTCCACCTCGCGAGCCTGACCGCCCGGTCCGCATTGCCATACTGGTCTGCTTCAGCGATGTGACAGCCGAGAAATGAGCTGCTCTTACTCTGAAAACTGGACAATGGAGCAGTCTACTGTAACTCTGCATTCCCAGCATGCCCACGAGGACTCGCACGGGCGCATTACTAGCTCACCGGCAGTGACAGTGTGTTACATAAACAGACACGCCACCCTGCCGACATCTCTTTCACCGAGCAATCACAGCACAGCTAGGCTAGTCCGCTATAACCGGAGAGAGACAGTCAAGGCCACGTCTCTTCCGGTATAGCGGGATGAAAGAGATCGCTTGCTGCTTTGGTTGGTTTCGTTTCCTCCACGAGCTGCTTGTAGATTAAACACATTACATTCTCGGCTTCACTCGGCAGCTGTGTTGATATTGACTGCTCCACCGACGACGTACTCACAGTGACACTATTGCACATTCGGCTGTCATTGGAGCAGTGAGCCATGGTGCGTTCAAAGACCCCAGGGAGCAACCACCCTGGTGCATTCAGAGACACCATGGCCCTTACGATGTGGCCCGCCCTCCTTGGGCTAAACTTCCATCTATGGAGAGTTTGCTGGCGGAGAGTGCCAAAGAAGCATTGCAGCGTTTTGTTCACCTGTACACATTTCCATGCAGAATGGCAACGCTGCTGCATGCTGAAAATCTGGGTGGACAGCATTTGTAGATGAGGCTACTAATTCAGTTCTGCTGCATACCACCAATTTTCCTGGACATAATGGAAGCCAGATATCCTCTCAAGAGGAAGTGGACTTCCTGGACACCGAGATCCAGCAACTTCTGCTGAAGCAGGCTGTCTTAGGGCATCTCTGCACATGCCATGCACAGAGGTCTTGCTTCATGTACTTTTTGGTACAGAAAAAGACGAGCCATTCTGGATCTCCGCCACCTGAAACAGCATAATGGACAAAAGGGCGTTTCCACATGCTGACGATCAAGAAACTGCTGGAGTAGGTGCAGCCCGGCAACTGGTTCACCACCATCGACCTGAAAGATGCCTATTTCATGTCATGCTACCTCTCAGGGGGTAGCCTATAAATACAGTAGGCTCCCCGTGAACTACTCGCTAGTCCCCCACATGCTAAGCAAATGCATTGCACTACACTGCAATCGTTGTGCGAGCAGGGCATGAGGCTCAACAGCATTGGGACAGGCGTATCGCCTGGTGGTCCATAAGATGCAGCAGGGGACAGCTGTGACAGTACTATCAGTGATGCTGCTGTTGGGCCTGAGGGCAGCAGTCTATTAACCAATCTGGGCTTGCTGCACATGCAACGGCTATAATGTTGGTTTGCAACCCTGCATCTAGACATCAACAGGCAAAAGTGATGCATGGTGACTGCAGCCCTCTAGTGCAGGAGGACCTGTGGTTCTGGGGGTCTTCTCACTGTCTGGCAGCACGGGTGCTGCTCAGCAGAGTGTCTTCATCCATGTCAGTCTTCATTAATGATTCTCTGACTGGATGGGGAATGACCTGCCAGGGGAGTGCAGTGACTGTTGTGTGGCTCCCCAAGGAAAGCCGAAGGGCACATTGCTAGCTCACCGGCAGTGACAGCATGTTACATAAATATACACGCCGCCCGTCACAGTCCGCTATAACCGGAGAGAGACAGCCAAGGCCACGTCTCTTCCGGTATAGCGGGACGAAAGAGATCGCTCGCTGCTTTGGTTGTTTTAGTTTCCTACATGAGCGGCTTCTACCGCCTTGTTTCAGCAGGTGAGGTTGTCTACCCTGCCGCTGCTTCATATGGAAGCTGTGAATTGAGGCTGACGTTGACATCATCCACAATCCACTCCAGGTTGAGTTTCTAGTGTGGTGGTGTGTTTGGACCTATGGACTTGGGCATCTGCTGTCTCTGCAAGCTCTCCCAGGCTTGGAGAACAAGGGTGGCTGTACCAAGTGGGTGGAGACTTCACACCAATGTGGTTTAGCAGATCTGAGCTCGCTTCGGAAGGGTGGAGGTGGATCTGGTTGCACAACACCCACTGCCTGCTTAATCAATTCAGCCACAGGACAGCCCACCCCTGGGGATAGACGCGTTGCACATGGACCATGGCCAGAAGGGCTGCTGTATGTGTCCCCCCTCTCCCCCGACCCCCATCTCATCCCTCCAGTTAAGTGAGGCGGGAGCGGTCGTTCGTCATTCTGGTAGAAGTGACACAGCCTACAGTGACAGAGCCCAAGGATGAGGCTTCATATGCACAATGCTGGTGTTGGACCAGCCTCTCCAGGTTGTTTTGCTCCTAAAATCCGCTAAGGTCGTACAGTCCATCCAAGCGGCGGGCAGTCTCCAACGCGTCTTCCTGTAAATCTAAGTTGGGCTTTCAGCGCTGATGCATTCAGACGGATAGACAGATCTGCCATCCTGTTCGGTGGGATCCGTTTTCTCTATCCTGCAAGGTCTGATGGAGAACAGGCTGTTGCACTGCAGCTATCTCTCCTGTCACAAGGGGGTTTGGTGACAGAACACCACCCCCTTGTGATACACTTTCTGCAGGGTGTAAGAGGACAGCGACCGGTGTCGCGTCTCTCTGCGCCTCAGTAGGACTTGCTGCTTGTGCTGGTGGCTCTAATATCTGCCCCTTATGAGCCCCTGGAGCAGTCCTCAATGAAAATGCCAAGATCACAAGGAGCATGTTCAGGTCCAGAAAAATAAATCTGGATACCTTCTACCACCCTACCCCACTTAGGGTACAGGGAGGTGAGATTGCATCTGTTGCGTCCATGTGTGCTATGCTAACGTCCTATGTAGAGCACACAGCCCCCATTTGATGCGATGGTCAGCTGTTTTCAGTAATAGTGCATTCAATAAGACCTTGTCCAAGAAGAGCCTGGCCAGCTTGCTTTGTGAGTGAATCTCCAAAGCCTGTACACTGGCAGGAACAGGCGCACCCTTAGCGGGGCGTGTACATCCATGTCTATGACCCTTTCTCAGCGGGGTGTGTGTTAAAGAGATCTGCACAATGGCATATTGGCCCTTACCATACGTTTCTATCTCTTGGATATGCTCCTTTTCTGGATTCTGGTCGCAAAGTGCAACTAACGCACTCTCATCTCAATACGTCATAACTGATGCTTTCAGACAGTGTGACAAAGCGTCTGAGAACAGTACCCCCCTGGCACAATATCCAGGAAGAAGACCAATACTACAGGGGATGAGGAGAAGAAGGTCAAACGCAACAACATTGTGATTCCATATGTGTCTGGAGAATCAGAGAAACTCAGGAGGATTTTCAACAAACACCCCATCCCTGTGTTTTTGAAACCAAAGGACACGCTAAGACAGATACTGGTAAACCCCAAAGATGCACACCCAAACACAAGAAAAGCAATCTAGTGTATGTGTTCCAATGCAGTGAGGAATGCACAGAGCTGAACGTTGGAGAAACTAAACAACCACTACATAAACGCATGGCTCATCACAGAAGGGCTAACTCCTCAGGTCAAGACTCAGCAGTTTATTTACATCTCAAGGATAAAGGACACTTCTTTGAGAACAGTCATAATTTGGGAGAGATGTGACCCCTGGAGTGAACCGAGAGAGGGCAATGAAATACGGGAGCCTCCGGTGAAATTTGGGAGGGTTTTTTTGCTCTACCGCACCATTGTGACAAAAAGAGAGCTGAGCCAGAAGGCAAAGCTCTTAATCTACCGGTAAATTTTTGTTCTTACGCTCACCTGTGGTCATGAAGGCTGGGACATGACTGAAAGAACTATATCATGGGTACAAGCAGCCAAAAAGGGTTTTCTCAGGAGGTTGGCTGGCCTCTGCCTGAAAGATATGATGAGAAGCAAAGTCATCTGTGAGGAACTCTGAGTAAAGCCGCTTGTAGGGCAGGGCAATATGGACCAAAAGTCATATCCCAGTGCCTTTTAGGCTGAATACCGATATAAAATATATATCTGTATTTTCTGCTAAGTGGGCTGGGGAGGGTTTTGGGGCATGCTTTTTCTATTTGTAGTAGCTTGTTTTAATTATACTTACTTACATACTCCACCTTCACTCACTTATTGAATCTGCCTCCTTTCCCTTCAGTTCTCTTTTCCCCACACTCAAACTCTCGCTCCCTAACCGCGCAGGTGAGTATTGTCTAATTTTATATCTCTTTTGAAATTATATAGGTATACCTCATTATACCAATATACTAATATACCATCGAGCCCTAGCTCCTTGGCTACAGTTGAGGTGGTTCATGTATCTGGTAAGGAAGGCTCCTGTGTGCCTCCCTGGGGAGGTGTTCCAGGCAGGTCAAGCTGGGAGGAGGCCTCAGGGAAGACCCAGGACTAGGTGGAGAGATTATAACCCCAAACTGGCCGGGGAATGCCTAGGGATTCTCCAGTCAAAGCGCTTTCACATACATTCATACACTGAGACAAACTGCCTAGAACGGAAACTACCATTCACACTCATTCACACACCAATTAAACAGTAATTGGAGGCAATTTGGTGTTTAGTTTATTGCCCAAGGTCTAGGGGATGGAACAGTCTGGTGGTGCAGCAGCAGAAACTTCTATATCTCTTCCCAGAGGGCAGCAGGGTGAACAGGCTGTGGCTGGGTTGGGTACTGTCCTTTAGTATCCATTGGGCTCTGCGTAGGCACCTCACCGATATCAACTCGGGAGATGGGTACTAATGATCTTCAGAGCTGTCAGTTTGTGATGTTTCCAGTCAGGATGCTTTCTGTTGCTCCTCTGTAAAGGCTGACAAGAACTTGGCGTGGGAATTTGGCCTTCTTAAGCTTCCTCAAGAAATACAGTTGTTTTTGAGTTTTTTCACCAGCATGGAGATGTGAGATGACCATGTCAGGTTCTCTGTCATACCGATTCCCATTTTACTGTGCGTGCATAGGCCTGCCACGGAGTAGAGTAGTTAGTGAGAATGGGACGCCACAACAACGCCGCACCGACCCCAGCGGCAGGCAGGCAAGAACCCCAGCAGCCAGAGCACCCCGCGAACACATGCCCTGGGGACAGCCATGCCCCGTCCCAATGGAGAATAGCAGAGAGCCCCCGGGTCCAGAGCGCGCCCCCACTCCAGGGGTGGAGTGGAGTGGTGAACAGGTGTGCAGTATGGGTTTGCCACAGATGTTCCTACTAGTAAACCAAGTAACATTGTAAATGCATTTGTTCAAAGTTTTTAGTGTAGTGTAGTGTACTTTCCTCCATGTGTAAGGTTGATACCATTGTGACTGATACTTAAGTGGGACATCAAAGGCCAGATTTGAATGAGCATCTGCTACTACCGCAGCTGGTCGGTGTCCACACTGGTAGCAAGAGAAGTAAAATTGAAATTTTGTCAATGACAAGAAGTGGTGGAACACTTTGGTGGTGGTATCTGTTGTCATTGAAAAAGTGTCTAGAGGTTAATTGATAATGTAATGTTGATGGAACGTAACGGAAAAGGCGGAATTTGGAAATGAGGAAGTACAGCTCCGGACTGTTTCTTATGTGCATATAACAGAGACGTACTCTCCCTGTTCGGCACAGACAGGCAGTTGTTGATTGAAAGACTGCTGCTACTAAACTTTCACATGATTAATAAAATCAATGCGCAACTAAAGTTAATGATTTTCACCCGTACACTGTGTCTGTTAGTAAATGTACAGTGTAGGTCACAGTGTGTCCATTTATTAAAGTCTGTCTGTTGTTTTTTGGCTGCTACTTCAAGTTTGTTTGTTGTCATTCATCCACATATCAAATACACAAATGAACGAAATGCCATTTCTCAAGGCCCATGGTGCTCAATACAAGATTACAATAATCACATTACAGTACAAGACACAAACATGTAACTACACTGGCGAGACAAAAAAAGGAGCAGATATATTTAGGTTGAGTGGATGTGGTTTGGCTGGAGCATTGTAACGTGCGTAGTTGAAACCGTATCTGAATACTAATCTGTACAGCATCAGAAATGAAAATAGCTGCAGCTGAGGTCAGTAATAATGCTTTAATAATGTAATAATACTATGCAATGTTATCTACATTTAAATGAAGTAACATTAAATATCTGCATTTCATTACTACCTACTTGTCTGGATTGTTACAAATACTTTGCTTTAAAAGTACCAAGTAGTCAAACAATGAGAAAAATACATCTTTATCCTATTCGTTTTACAATCGCATCGTAGTCCTCATAAACGTAATGAGGTGCGTAGAAATTCCCACCCTTGAGCAGAGAAGAGTTGTGACTTAGCTGAGTGACTTTTGCTGGCTCTGAGGGATAGCAGTGCCAGACGATCAGCAAAGGCAGATGAGCAGAACGCTCAAACTGGAGCATGAGGTCTGACTAACGCCTGGAGATCGGTGGGGGCCGTACCATTGACTTAAATCCAAAGTTACAAGCGAGTTGGGATAGGGAATCTTTAAGTCAAGATTAAAAACATTTCTTCTGTTTAATTCATGAAGGTTCTCTACACATTGAGTTTGAGTTAGAATTAAAATCTAAATTGTCCAATTAGACTCCACTTATCCAAAACCTTTAATCTGTTGTACTATATGACTGCAGTCTGAAAGGTGATTCCTGTGGGACTGACTCCTGTGCGGAACACAGCAATGACAATGACTGAAATAGAGAGGAGTACTGCAAAGGAAAATGATTGGATGAGAGACGTCATTCTTTGCTACAAAGGAAAAAAAACACAGCAGAGATGGAAGGAAGGACAGAAATAACTCAGCTGTATTACAGAGAACTTTGATCAAAATGCTGCCAGAGCTCAGCAGCTTCTCTTCTTCTCTCTCTGATAATGGAGACTCTGGAAGAAGTTGAACTCTGCTTTCCACAACTCCTCAACATGTCCTGCAAGAGGCCAAAGCGTTCTCACTTTGAGGTCATAATGTCGTACATTATTCTGTCCTCCATCACTGTGCTCAGCACAACTCTGAACCTGCTGGTCATCATCACCATCTCACACTTCAAGTATGGGAAACATACTGCATGGAATTGAAAACAAAATTTATTGATGTTTTTCTGGAAAATAGTGTCATTATTTTGCGTTACTGCTTGTGTCCTATAAATATCATTATTCACAAGTTATTTAATATGTGTTGCTTGTCTTTCTCTCTCCAGGCAGCTCCACACCCCCACCAACCTCTTCCTTCTCTCTCTGGCTGTCTCAGATTTCTTTGTGGGCCTCCTCATGTTCTTCCAAATTATGCTCATAGATGGCTGCTGGTACCTCGGTACATTCATGTGTATGCTGTATGTGTATCTAGGATACATTATTACCTCTACCTCGGTAGGAAATATGGTGCTGATATGTGCTGACCGCTATGTGGCTATTTGTCATCCTCTGCATTACTCTACCAAAGTCACTCAAAAAAGAGTTCAAGTCTGTGTTTCTCTGTGTTGGATATGTTCTATAATCTTTCAAATACTGGTGCTTAAGGATAACTTTGAACAACCAGGCGGCGCTATTTCTTGCACTGGTGAGTGTGTGGCTGTCACTAACTACATTGCAGAACTTGCTGATATGGTTTTTTCTTTTGCTGGTCCTGTTACTGTCATCATAGTTCTGTATATGAGAGTATTTGTGGTGGCTGTGTCTCAGGCTCGTGCTATGCGGTCTCATACTGTAGCTGTCACACTTCAGGGTTCAGGGAAAGTAAATATTAAGAAATCTGAGATTAAAGCAGCCAGGACTCTTGGTGTTGTTGTAGTTGTTTTTCTGATATGCCTCTGCCCATTTTACATTGTGGTCCTTAGTGCCCAGGACGCTATTATCAATGCTTCATTATCCTTTGTGCTACGTCTGTTATATTTTAATTCATGTTTAAACCCGATTATCTATGCCTTTTTCTACCCCTGGTTCAGAAAATGTCTTAAACTCATTGTTACACTTGAGATACTGCGGCCTGACTCCTGTGAGGTCAACATATTGTAGAGAGTGAGACAGAGTGTGTAGTCACTGAAATACTTTTGCTATGAAAAGAAAACTACACTTGAACACATTGTAAATAAAAGGTTTGTGTGAAGTGAACACGTTACTCTCTGCATTTATTGCATGGACTGCATGTTACATAAACGTGTGGAAATAGAGAGCAATAAAAGGCAACCGACACAGTTGTCTGTGTATAATGTCAGTTTTAAATGGAATTTTCTTCAACATTGTACATTTTCAAGTGAGCAGTAATCATGACCATGCAGTATCGTCAGACATCACCTTCTTTCACCTATTTAGGGACGGAGAAAATGACTGATGAATGAGTACTGGTGCTTCTCAGTGGCTGTTTGAGAGAAGTAAAATGCACAACAATGTAATATATTATAGAAATGGCAACAATGTGTTTTAGAGGCTAGGTTGATATTAAATTTAGTGTGTTTAAGTGTGATTTGCTAAATAATTTATGGTGTTTGCAGAACATTATGATTTTGCATGCACTTTTGTTAGGAAACAAAATATGTCTGAGCACAAGTCCTATTGTGTATCCACAAATATGAAATTGTTAAAAAACAAAATTAACCTTAATTCAGTATAATGATTAAATATACTGCAAAGATGAGTATGTATCACAAAGTTGGCATATAAAAACTATTTGAAAGAATTGGTGGGAAAGTGTTTTTAAATATTTCACTTTGACAGAATATAGCAAGAGAAATAATTTTTTGATTATTATTCATTCAATTTCTTTACTTTTACCCTTTCAGGACTCATCTGATACTATTGTTTGTAGTAAAATTGCTGAATACATTGCTGAAGTCATCGTAATAAACAATATGTTGCTGTGTGGTTGCTAAAACGCATTTCTTAATCACCACTATAATAATACTATACAAACATTATGTTTTGTAAGAGATAGCTTCAGGGCAGACAGAATGAATGTATTTTTTACTTCGGCTCTTATACAGGTGCTGGTCATATAATTAGAATATCATCAAAAAGTCGATTTATTTCAGTAATTCCATTCCAGTTAAACTTGTATAATGTATACATTCATTCCACACAGACTGATATATTTCAAGTGTTCATTCCTTTTAATTTTGATGATTATAACTGACAACTAATGAAAACCCCCAAATCAGTATCTCAGAAAATTAGAATATTGTGAAAAGGTTCAATATTGAAGACACCTGGTGCCACACTCTAATCAGCTAATTAACTCAAAACACCTGCAAAGGCATTTAAATGGTCTCTCAGTCTAGTTCTGTAGGCTACACAATCATGGGGAAGACTGCTGACTTGACAGCTGTCCAAAAGACGACCATTGACACCTTGCACAAGGAGGGCAAGACACAAAAGGTCATTGCTAAAGAGGCTGGCTGTTCACAGAACTCTGTGTCCAAGCACATTAATAAAGAGGTGAAGGGAAGGAAAAGATGTGGTAGAAAAAACTGTACAAGCAATAGGGATAACTGCACCCTGGAGAGGACTGTGAAACAAAACCCATTCAAAAATGTGGGGGTGATTCACAAAGAGTGGACTGCAGTTGGAGTCAGTGCTTCAAGAACCACCACGCACAGACGTATGCAAGACACGGGTTTCAGCTGTCGCATTCCTTGTGTCAAGCCACTCTTGAACAAGACCCAGCGTCAGAAGCGTCTCACCTGGGCTAAAGACAAAAAGGACTGGACTGCTGCTGAGTGGTCCAAAGTTATGTTCTCTGATGAAAGTAAATTTTACATTTCCTTTGGAAATTAAGGTCCCAGAGTCTGGAGGAAGAGAGGAGAGGCACAGAATCCACATTGCTTGAAGTCCAGTGTAAAGTTTCCACAGTCAGTGATGGTTTGGGTGCCATGTCATCTGCTGGTGTTGGTCCAAGGTCAACGCAGCCGTCTGCCAGGAAGTTTTAGAGCACTTCATGCTTCCTGCTGCTGACCAACTTTATGGAGATGCAGATTTCATTTTCCAACAGGACTTGGCACCTGCACACAGTGCCAAAGCTATTAGTAACTGGTTTAAGGACCATGGTATCCCTGTTCTTAATTGGCCAGCAAACTTGCCTGACCTTAACCCTTTAGAAAATCTATGGGGTATTGTGAAGAGGAAGATGCGATACGCCAGACCCATCAATGCAGAAGAGCTGAAGGCCACTATCAGAGCAACCTGGGCTCTCATAACACCTGAGCAGTGCCACAGACTGATCGACTCCATGCCACGCCGCATTGCTGCAGTAATTCAGGCAAAAGGAGCCCCAAATAAGTATTGAGTGCTGTGCATGCTCATACTTTTCATGTTCATACTTTTCAGTTGGCCAACACTTCTTAAAATCCTTTTTTTGTATTGGTCTCAAGTAATATTCAAATTTTTGGAGATACTGAATTTGGGATTTTCATTAGTTGCCAGTTTTAATCATCACAATTAAACATTTGAAATATATCTTATATAAATTGTGATCATTATTTTAAATACTACTAGTACTAGTAAAATGATTGAAAATTTGAAAATGTTAAAAAATAATTGGAAATGAAAACGTTGCTCATGCTGAGGCAAGTGTCACCGTACAGGCAGAAAAACCTCCAGCTAAGAAGCTCAAAATGGCTCGTAAGATCAGATTATATAAAACCAGAAAGTAATCAAAAAGGACATGCCAACTTCCAGTGTAGGGCCCGCGAAGTAAACCCATGCCCCACTCTCTCCGACGGACTCTGGTCAGGGTGCTAGTGGCACTTTTGGGACTGAGCCTGGCCTGAGTACCTTGGGGTGCACACAGCACCAGAGCCCATGGTTATCAGCGAAGACTCATCAAGAGACTCCCTGCTGCTTAGAACTGGCCACTGAGGCCGCAAAGACAGCTGTCTTGTTGCAGCTCTACAGTTGAGTTATGCAGTTGAGGTGTGCATGCAGATCTACAAACAGCCAAGGGGAGTCCGGTGCTTGATCAACTGCATCGACGAAAATGAGGTATTAATACGGCAATACATGTTGACACCAAATCCTGCCATGTTTCAGTGAGTGTTGGAGAGTGGGCATGGACTGTTCGGGAGGGGCAATTGGACTTTCAATCAGGACAGTGCCTTTTCTTCTCAAGAGGGGGTGTTGTGAGAATGAGATAATTGTGAAGAAAAGGACACTGGAAGCAACTGGTTCTGGTTCTTGGGGGACCTTCATAGATACTGTTTGACTGCCTGACACATATACAAGCCATATAGTAAAATTACTGTAATGGGAATTCCAAACATATTGCATGTAACCCTGGACTCAGGGAGACTCATCTGTGATGTGGCACTGAATCTGTGTAAACGTAACAGTCAAAATATCTCTGTTCTCTGTGGTATCCAGACTTCAGGGACAATGTGTCTCTGTGGGATGATAATATTGACCCTAAAGCTGGATAAATAACAGGCTCACAGAGCTCTCCTCACTCATTCGAGCGTACATGTACACGGCGTATGTGTTTTGCTGTGAGTCCTTCTGCAGAAGACTTGAATAAAATTCACAGAAGTGTTTGCCTGAGCTGTTAATTTAAACACGCAATTCCCACCACATTACTCACCTGTGCTTTCACTCTGATGATTTACATGATCATATTTCAGATTAGACGTTGATGTCCAGTAAAGAGAAAGTGAAAGTCTCTCAGCTCTATCCTTTAGAAAAATACGACAGATGTGTGTATCTCGCGCACCTGAGTGGAGGCATGAAAGGAGGTGTGAAAATAAAAAGAGGGACAAGAGTTTTCATTTTTTAAATCTATAGTATTTGAGTTTATAATATTCATTAATACATTTTAAAACTTGTTTGAGAAGTGTGGCCTACTATATTTGGCCTTAATGCATTAAACATTTAAGGGATTTTACTAACATGAGTTATAGAGACCTGCATGATATGTTTTATTACCTTATTTGGAGAATTGTTTGTGAACTGAGGAAAAGGGGTGTTGCACCTAATGGACAGCAGGACCATCTACCCATAAAAGGGAGATGGTCCTAATGTAAAAACCAATCAATGTGATGATCAAGTCCTGATAGCCAATGACTGAGAAAAGAGTGGGGTCCCTGTCTATTTTTTTTATTTAAGTTGCCGACCCTAGAGCTCTGCGCAAACTTTTTGGGGCTTGTTGAAAAAAAATAAGTTTCTCTTTGGGTGGACGCCTTAAGAAAACTAGAAAGAGTTTCTCGTTTCATTATTGTCTTTTTTTTCCCCTTCCCCCTTTTCTGGACTTGGTAAGTTAATATTTACTTACTTTAACATCCACACCGCCTTCATTAAAACACCTCATTACAGATAACCAGAAAACTGGCCCTTTAAGGAGCTCATTCCAGGTTATGTGTTCAGTACTCTGCTTTCTGGAATCTAAAGCGAGAGGGGGAGAGGGGTTGACTAGGGAACTTTTGAATCTGGAGTTAGAAATTCAACACAGACGATCAGGCCAGTACCTAGTGTTGAAACTAGCTTGTTCTATCCCACACAGGCTCCCCCCTCTACTGGACTCTATGGGTACTACCTCCTTCAATCACACGCACACACTTGCCCACTGAAATTTTTGTTGTGCATGTAGCTGACCAATAGGACATCGCTACCGATACGTGTGTGACGTATAAATAGCAGTGTCCCTACTGCCTCAGGATCCTTTCGTCTTCAGCAAACGGCAAACTGCTCACTGCTGTTCTTCTGTTTCAGTGATAGTGCAGTCAGTAACACCCTGTCCAAGAAGAGCCTGGCCAGCTGGCTTTGTGAGTGAATCTCCCAAGTCTGTACACGGGCGGGAACAGACCCATCCTCAGTGGTGCGTGCACATTGCACTCAGAAGTGTGGAAGTGTCTACGACCCTTTTTCAGCGGGGTGTGTGTCGAAGAGATCTGCACAATGGCATCTTGGCCCTTACTGTGCCCATTTGTCTGGCTCCTTTTCATAATTCCTGCTCACAAAATGCAACCTAGGATCTGAAAAGTGAGGATATGGTGACTACTGGGTGTAGAGGGGGAACATACACTGGCAGTGCCTGACGTTCCAGTGAGAAGTTAGGGCAGCCCAGGTGTTAATGGTCAGGCCAAGCCCCTATCGGTCCAGCAACCTTCTCAGGGGTGTCCCACCATGCTGTCACTAGGTGATGTGCTGGTTGGGGCTTTGGCCGGCCTGTGGCCGACCGGGTTGGTGTGGTGGACTTTGGATTGTCGCGGCTTGGGCGGACAGTCATCGGGCTCCACCCACTGTACCCATAGAGTCCAGTAGAGGGCGGAGCCTGTGTGAGATAGAACGAAGGTTACAATATGGTAACCCTAGTTCTATAAGCACAGGCGGAGTCCTCTACTGATGAGCCCTGCCCTTCCAACGCCGTCTGCTGAAGAGGCGGTCGGATGCTGAGGCAGTAGGGATACTGTCGGGAGGCCTTTTCACAGACTTTATTGAGAGGCAGGCAAGACAAGGTGGGAGCGAGTGATTGAGCTTGGTGGCAGGCTCGACGATAGTCAGGGACGGCAGGCAGTGTGTGCTCCTCCAGAAAAAACAGGCAGGTATGGGCATAAGGGAAGGTGTCCTCTCCAGACTAAGAAAACCTAAGACAAAGATGAAGTTAATCACAAGGCATAACAGAGAACAATGGTCGCAACAAGGCTGGGTGCCAGCAAAAGACCTACGCTATACAACATAACAATCCAGCAAAGGCTGAGGAGAACTGCAGGGCTTATGAAGCAGCACAGAACGACATGATATGGATCAGGTGTGCTAATCAGTCTGCCAGACAGGTGAGTGAGCCAGCCCCATGCTTCCCCACCAGTCACGCCTCCTGTCAAACTGCAAAGGTAGAGACTAGGTAGCCACAAGGAAGAGAGAGAGGCCGAGCGACAGAAAAACCAAAACACACCAGCCAGCCTCACACACTCAGAAACAGAAAGTAACAAAACACAGACAACCACACAAGGACCCTCCCAGCATAGTCATAGTTGAGACCTCGTGACAGTACCCCCCTTCCGACGGCCGCTTCCAGGCGGGCCACCAGGTTTCTCAGGGTACCGACGATGAAAGTCTTGGACCAGAGCGGGCGGCTCAGGAGGTAGAGCGGGTTGGCCGTTAATCGGAAGGTCGGCGGTTCAATCCCTGGCTCCCCCTGGCGTGTCGAAGTGTCCTTGGGCAAGATACTGAACCCCGAAAAGCCCCTGGCGGCTATTCCGCCAGTGTATGAGTGAATGTTAGTTTGAGCACTTAGGCTCAGTGTATGAATGTGTGTGACTGGTGAATGCAGATGTAGGAATGTACAAAAAGACTAGAAAGGCGCTATACAAGTACGGAGCATTTACATTTACCAGAGTAGCATCCAGGATTTGAATGCGAGGAATCCAGCTCCTCTCCTCCGGACCGTAACCCTCCCAGTCCACTAAGTATTGAGTACCACGGTGGCGGGAGTCCAGCAGGCGGTGAACAGTAAACACCTGCTCACCATCGACAAATCGGGGTGGGGTAGTCGGCAGAGTGTTGTGAGCGTACTCGACCCATGACACTTGAGAAGCCCACTTGGTGGGATTATTGGAAACCATGCAGTGCAGCGTTACCTCCATCTTCTGATTAGCTCGCTCCGCTTGGCCGTTAGTTTGAGGATGGTACCCGGAAGATAAACTGACAGATGTTCCCAGAGCAGAGCAAAACTCCTTCCAAACAGCGGAGATAAACTGCGGACCACGGTCAGACACAATATCCAGACGGAACACCTGCTTGACGAGGACCTCCGCCATCTCTTTGGCAGAAGGTAATTTAGGAAGTGGGATTAAATGTACAAACTTGCTGAATCTGTTGACCACCGTGAGGATGGTCGTCTGACCCTCAGATGGAGGTAACCCGGTCACAAAGTCCATAGCCAGGTGCGACCAAGGACGACGAGGAATGGGTAGTGGTCGCAGGAGACCGGCGGCGGGCTGGTTAGACCCCTTGTTCTGGGCACACACAGGACAGGCAGCCACAAACGCCCGAGTATCCGCCTCCATGGTGGGCCACCAGAACCTTCTGCGAAGGAAGACCAAAGAGCGAGAGACTCCAGGATGACCTGTGAGTCTAGATAAATGAGCCCATAGCAACACTGCAGATCTCATAGGAGAAGGTACAAAAAGACTGCCAGGAGGACCGTTACCTGGATCAGGATGTTCACGTAGAGCAGCCTTGACCTCCTCTTCAATCCTCCAGGTGATGGCGCCGACCACAAGCTTTCATGCTCGGGACAGTGCGTCAGGATTGATGTTGCGTGAACCAGGTCTGTAAGTCAGTGTGAAATGGAAACGACCAAAAAACAATGCCCACCTCGCCTGACGGGAATTTAGTCGCTTGGCTGAACGAATATACTCCAAGTTCTTGTGGTCGGTCCACACCACGAATGGATGCTCCGCCCCCTCCAGCCAGTGCCGCCATTCCTCCAGTGCCAGTTTGACCGCCAACAGCTCCCGGTCACCCACGTCATAGTTCCTTTCTGGAGGAGAGGGACGATGGGAGAAAAAAAGCACAGGGATGCATCCTGTCATCTGAAGCCCGCTGGGACAGCACGGCACCAATGCCGACCTCGGAAGCATCAACTTCAACAACAAACTGTTTTGTGGTGTCAGGCTGGACCAAAATTGGTGCTTCAGTGAACTGCTTCTTTAAGTCTGAAAAGGCTGCACTAGCCTTCGGTGACCACTGGAAGGTTCGGGAGGTAGAGGTAAGACCAGTCAAGGGGGCAGCTACGCAGCTGTAATTGCGAATAAACCTCTGGTAAAAGTTAGCAAATCCCAAATACCTCTTTAGCTGTTTCCTGTTCTCTGGTTCAGGCCATTCGACCACTGCTCTCACCTTGCACAGATCCATCCTTATCTCAACTTGAGAGATTATATTGCCCAGAAAAGAGACCGTAGGGGTATGAAACTCGCACATCTCTACCTTTACAAAAAGACGATTCTCCAAAAGGCGTTGCAATACCTGGCGAACGTGGTGAACGTGCTCAGCTGGATCTCTGGAAAAGATCAAAATATCGTCGAGATAAACAAACACAAATCTGTCAAGCATATCTCTGAGGATGTCATTAACCATGCCCTGGAAGACTGCGGGGGCGTTGGTAAGCCCAAACGGCATAACCAGATACTCAAAGTGCCCAAGGGGAGTGTTAAAGGCAGTCTTCCATTCGTCTCCCTCTCTAATGCGAACCAGGTGATAGGCATTGCGTAGGTCCAGCTTGGAGAAAATGACCGCCCCCTGGAGAGAGTCAAAAGCAGAGGTCATGAGAGGTAATGGGTATTTGTTTTTTACCGTAATGTTATTGAGACCTCTGAAATCAATGCAGGGCCTGAGGGTGCCATCCTTCTTTCCCACAAAGAAAAACCCTGCCCCCAGGGGTGATGAGGAGTGACGAATAATGCCAGCCGCCAGCGAATCCTTTATGTAGGCCTCCATTGTCTCGCGTTCGGGCTTAGATAAGCTGTAGAGACGACTCCCAGGGAACGGAGAACCAGGCAACAGCTCAATAGAGCAGTCGTAGGGACGGTGAGGTGGCAAAGACAGGGCTTGTTGTTTGCTGAAAACCAACTGAAGGTCATGATAATCCAGAGGAACATTAGATAAGTCCGGTTCTACAGAACCCGTCACCCGACGGGAAACAGACTGGGGTGTGGCAGAGGATAAACAGCTAGCATGACAGGCAGTGCTCCAACTAATGATCCTAGAGGTGGGCCAGTCAATGTTAGGACTAGTGGCACCGAGGGGGAACTAATAACAAAGAAACTAATCTGTTCGATATGGTTACCTGATAATTGTAGTCTAACTGGGCAAGTACGGGCAACAACCTGGGCCAATAACCTACCATCAAGGGCGTTAGCTTCAAGTGGCTTATCTAGCAGTACAATGGGGATCTTTAACTGCTCTACCAACACCTCATCTAGGAAACTCTCATCTGCTCCAGAATCAATAAGAGCTAGACTGACCTTGGTAAGTGAGGGTGGCGTGAAGTTGAGTGCGAGGACGAGGAGAAAGAGGGATCGCTGCTCTACTCGCTAGGATTCTCCTCCCACCTAGCGAGCTTGCCTGTTTGAAGGATTGTCAGGGCAGGAAACCAGGAAGTGTCCAAACTGGCCACAATACAGACAACACTGATTAGATGCGGCGCTGGCGCTCCACAGGGTCCAGACGCTGGCGACCTAGCTGCATGGGTTCCTCTCTGGGTGGGGAAGCATGGCGGTAATCAGAGCTGGTAGCTCCTGATGGGCGAACGGTCTCTGGAAACCGGAAGCGCCGGTGCTGGGTGATGTCACTCCCCTGTCGCGGGTGCCGAGACCATTGTCAATACGAATAGAAATAGAGATAAAAGCATCTAAATCAACAGGTTCAGGATAAGAGATTAATTCATCCTTTATGGCCTCACTCAGACCCTTGGAAAAGGCTGCTTGGAGAGCCACCGCGTTCCAGCCACTCCCCTCTGCCAGCGTGCGTAACTCCACGGCGAACTCAGCTACGCTCCGGAACCCCTGGCGAAGAGAAAGCAACCTCACGGAAGCGTCAGGGCCACTCACCGGATGGTCGAAAACCTTGCGTAGCTCAGAGCAGAAGGTGGCTTAGGAAGAGGTAGGTGTGGACTGCTTCTCCCATACTGCTGAGGCCCATTGCAGAGTCTCTCCTTTTAACAGCCCAATAACAAAAGCAATCCTGGATCTGTCCAAAGCGTAGGTGCGGGGCTGTTGTTCGAAAACCAAATCACACTGCATTAGAAATGGTTGACAATGTCCCAAGATACCCTCATACCGTTCTGGCGTGGGAACCCACGGTTCCCGATCTGGCAGTGCGACCGGTGGCGCGGGATCTGGAGGAGCCGCTGCCGTCACAGTCAGCTGAGTGTGTAGCTCTGTGACGTTGATGGTGAGTTGCCGTAGTCCATCCATGATCTCCCTGAGAGAATGACTGTGCTGTCCGAGGGTGTATTCTTGCGCTGTAACTGCATGTTTGACCGCGTCTAAGTCTGCTGGGTCCATACTGGCTGGATTGTACTGTCAGATATGGTTTAACCAGAACCCAGAAGCAGACAGAGACGGGAGGCCTTTTCACAGACTTTATTGAGAGGCAGGCAAGACAAGGTGGGAGCGAGTGATTGAGTTTGGTGGCAGGCTCGACGATAGTCAGGGACGGCAGGCAGTGTGTGCTCCTCCAGAAAAAACAGGCAGGTATGGGCATTGTGCTGTCTTTAAAGTTAAGATAATAGTTGAATACTGAGCTTAATGGTTAAATTACAGGGGTTCATGCTGGTTGCTGCCCTCTACTGGTCAGAGTTAATAATTTAGTGAAGTACACTCTTCAGTTGAAGACAGACAGGCAAGATAGACAGTGCTGGATTCATGTTGCTCAAAGTATATCTGATCCGCTTCTGCCTTGGAGACTATGTGCCTGTAAGTAATATGTAAATCATTTTCAATCACTTGCATTTGCAAAGAATGTCATGTTAGACACGTTTTTATGCTTTGGTAAAACATATGCTCTGTTAGCTAGCAGCACAGCAGTAGCTAGCCTGTTCCTTAATTGTTTTGTGACTTGTAGATGTTGTGGTAGGTGAACTGTGTTCTCATACAGGAGGCGTAATCACATGTTGTATACAGTAGGCTACAGTGCGTGTTTTACACTTTGATAGCGATTGTGTAGTAACATAGTTATATGTATCAGATGTAGTCTCTGTATGCATATGTTCATGTTTGGATACTGATATATATTCTTATTCTGTTATGTTTCAGTTTTACAAAACAAACCAAAAGCGGAAACCACTTCAATAAAATACAAGAAAAGTCAAGCCTTGTGTGTTTATTGGAGGACTTTTGAATGTTAACTGGCTGCCTAGCTTTGCTCAAGAGACCGCATTGCAAGGGCAGCACAGTAAAAAGGCACTAGCACAGCGGGCTCAAGCTCTAGAAATCCATACTCAGCAAACATGAGTCTACGTTCAGGAGGACATTATCAAAAGAAAGACACTCCTATGCAGCAAACCGAAGCTAGCGGAGAACAACCAACCAAGAAGCATGGGCCTCCTAAACCATTTGTTGCTAAGTCACAGTCCTCAAGAGCATCCTCAAGAGCATCCTCCAGAGCCTCTCGGCGATCATAATCAACAACTTCTTCAGCCACAAAAGCCTATGCCAGAGCAAAAGCTGCCCAGGCTCACGTAGCTTACGCTGAAAAGGAAGCTGACATGATGAAGCAAAGAGCAGACCTGGAATCAAGCATGCTAAAGCAAAAGGCTGACTACGACGCTAGTCTCCATCTTCTCCAGTGCCAAAGAGTTGCTGCTGCAGCTGAAGCTGAAGCTACAGCCTATGAGGAAGCAGAAGTTGAAAGAGAGGAACTCTGCTATATCGAAGACGTACCCCTCAGTTCAGTCCAACGCACTACTGAGTACGTCCAACAGCAGTCTGAGTTGGCCTTTCGGGAGCTGCCTACAAAGTACATACCTGTGGAGTCACATGATAGAAAAATAAATAAATTGGAAACGCAGGAGGATAAATCAGCGAGTTACCGGGGTATCCACAACAACACACAGACAGTTTACAAAGACATAAAAAAAGAGGTACCACTTAACTCTCATAGTACTCCGAAGTACTCAGCCAATCCTGAAAATCAATACTTACCTGAGCCTCAAGGTGCACAAGACTTTGCAAAATATCTTATCCGGAGGGAAATGGTGAGTG
>NC_060156.1:24958314-24978940 GCF_021292245.1 Micropterus dolomieu | reverse complement strand
GGCGTCTTGTGTCTTCCGTCATCCACAAGTGTGTTACCTGCCGAAAACTACGAGGGAGGTTGGAGCACCAGAAGATGGCAGATCTTCCTGCAGATAGGCTCACTCCTGAACCTCCATTCACCAGTGTTGGTCTTGATGTTTTTGGGCCATGGACTATCGTGACACGTCGCACAAGAGGAGGTAGTGCGGAAAGCAAACGCTGGGCTGTGCTCTTTACATGCATGTCAACCAGAGCTGTGCATATTGAGCTGATAGAAACCATGTCAACAGACAGTTTTATCAATGCTCTAAGGCGTTTTTTCTCGATTCGTGGTCCAGCAAAACTTCTGCGGTCTGATAGAGGGACTTACTTTGTGGGGGCTTGTAAAGAGTTGGATATGAACACAGATGTCACAACTGTAAGGAAGTACCTCCAGGAGAAAGGATGCTGCTGGGTTTTTAATCCCCCTCATGGTTCCCACATGGGTGGCTCCTGGGAGAGACTTATCGGGGTTGCCAGGCGCATTCTAGATGCGATGCTGTGTCAGACAAAACCAACCCGTCTCACACATGAAGTTCTGAGCACTTTCATGGCTGAGGTGATGGCGATCATGAATGCAAGACCCCTGGTGCCACTGACCCAGATATGCCTGCAGTACTCACCCCAGCGATGCTCCTTACTCAGAAAACTAGTGCTATTGTTGCTCCTTCTGGAAACCTTGGTATTGCTCAGTTGTATGCAAAGCAGTGGAAGCAAGTCCAGTGTCTTGCTGACACATTTTGGAAGAGATGGAAAGGAGAATATCTGTCTACTCTGCAGAGCTGCCGGAAGTGGACAAAAGAAAAGCCAAATGTCAAAGAAGGAGATGTTGTCTTGTTAAAAGACAGCCAGGCTCACAGAAATGAATGGCCAATGGGAGTGGTAGTCAAGGTTTTGCCAAGCAGTGACAATAGGGTCCGCAAGGTAGAGGTCAGGACTGTGAAGGATGGGACAGCAAAGGTGTTTCTAAGGCCTGTCTCAGAAACTGTAGTCCTTCTTTCAGAGACTTTGTGAAAAACTCTTAAGTATGTTGCTGTCAAAAGACATTTTTCCTCAAGTTTGGAAAGATCTGTAGTGATACAATGTTATTATATCAAGCGAGAAGTGTGCTGTCTTTAAAGTTAAGATAATAGTTGAATACTGAGCTTAATGGTTAAATTACAGGGGTTCATGCTGGTTGCTGCCCTCTACTGGTCAGAGTTAATAATTTAGTGAAGCACACTCTTCAGTTGAAGACAGACAGGCAAGATAGACAGTGCTGGATTCATGTTGCTCAAAGTATATCTGATCCGCTTCTGCCTTGGAGACTATGTGCCTGTAAGTAATATGTAAATCATTTTCAATCACTTGCATTTGCAAAGAATGTCATGTTAGACACGTTTTTATTGTTAGCTAGCAGCACAGCAGTAGCTAGCCTGTTCCTTAATTGTTTTGTGACTTGTAGATGTTGTGGTAGGTGAACTGTGTTCTCATACAGGAGGCGTAATCACATGTTGTATACAGTAGGCTACAGTGCGTGTTTTACACTTTGATAGGGATTGTGTAGTAACATAGTTATATGTATCAGATGTAGTCTCTGTATGCATATGTTCGTGTTTGGATACTGATATATATTCTTATTCTGTTATGTTTCAGTTTTACAAAACAAACCAAAAGCGGAAACCACTTCAGTAAAATACAAGAAAAGTCAAGCCTTGTGTGTTTATTGGAGAACTTTTGAATGTTAACTGGCTGTCTAGCTTTGCTCAAGAGACCGCATTGCAAGGGCAGCACAGGCATAAGGGAAGGCGTCCTCTCCAGACTAAGAAAACCTAAGACAAAGATGAAGTTAATCACAAGGCATAACAGAGAACAATGGTCGCAACAAGGCTGGGTGCCAGCAAAAGACCTACTCTATACAACATAACAATCCAGCGAAGGCTGAGGAGAACTGCAGGGTTTATGAAGCAGCACAGAACGACATGATATGGATCAGGTGTGCTAATCAGTCTGCCAGACAGGTGAGTGAGCCAGCCCCATGCTTCCCCACCAGTCACGCCTCCTGTCAAACTGCAAAGGTAGAGACTAGGTAGCCACAAGGAAGAGAGAGAGGCCGAGCGACAGAAAAACCAAAACACATCAGCCAGCCTCACACACTCAGAAACAGAAAGTAACAAAACACAGACAACCACTCACAGACCCTCCCAGCATAGTCATAGTTGAGACCTCGTGACAATCAGCAGTGGCTTTACATGTGTCCTGGAGTTCCTTTTTTTATTGAGACTGTAAATTAAAAAGACCCATTAAAATCAGATGAAGTACACATTACATCATGTAACATCTTGTATCAAAAATTAACACCCACAACTTTCAGAAGTTTGTACAAAAACGCATGAATGCCATGTCTATATAGTCACAGTAACATTAGCACAATGTATACCTTCATTTACTCATTTATCTTTTTGGGTATTCTTGATGTCATCAGGTTTTCGTTTCATTGCCTTTTAGACCTCAGTTTTTGGGAGAATGTTTCCAAGTCTGGTGTACTCTCCTATCTATGGTGCCAAAGTGGAGTGGTGAACAGATGTGCAGTATGGGTTTGCCACAGATGTTCCTACTAGTAAACCATGTAACATTGTAAATGCATTTGTTCAAAGTTGTTAGTGGAGCACACACTTTCCTCCATGTGAAGGGTTGATATCATTGTGATTTACAATGGTGGATATCCTTGCGTGTTTTTACATATAATTGCTAGTGTATCACACAAAGTATTTATGGCCTCCTTACCGGCAAACCAAACAACAGCTCACACAATGGCAGTGTTTTAAAAAACACGGTTGTTAAAGTTGTGGAATCCAGAGCAATATTCTTGGAACTTCACAACACTGGGAACTCTCTTACAGAGGCACCTGTTAATGAAAAGATCTTGTTACGGCTGGATTATATTATTATATATTTTACACAAAACCAATTCTTTACTGTTAAAGCTGTCGTTGAAACCACATATGGATGTGATATCATGATGATACATCCTTCTAAAAATATTGTATTAAACCAGAAGTGGTAAATGCAGGAGGCTATGCAGAGTCCAGGAGAACTCTGAACAAGTGAGTCTTGGGGACCGTACCATTGACTTAAATCCAAAGCCACAAGCGAGTTGGGATAGTGAATCTTTAAGTCAAGATTAAAAACATTTCTTCTGTTCATGGAGGTCCTCTACACATTGAGTTTGGGTTAGAATTAAAATCTAAATTGTCCAATTAAATAATCTTTAATCTGTTGTACTATATGACTGCAGTCTGAAAGGTGATTCCTGTGGGACTGACTCCTGTGCAGAACACAGCAATGACAATGACTGAAATAGAGAGGAGGACTGCAAAGGAAAATGATTGGATGAGAGACGTCATTCTTTGCTACAAAGGAAAAAAAACACAGCAGAGAGGGAAGGAAGGACAGAAATAAATCAGCTGTATTACAGAGAACTTTGATCAAAATGCTGCCAGAGCTCAGCAGCTTCTCTTCTCTCTGTGATGATGGAGACTCTGGAAGAAGTTGAACTCTGCTTTCCACAACTCCTCAACATGTCCTGCAAGAGGCCAAAGCGTTCTCACTTTGAGATTATAATGTCGTACATTATACTGTCCTCCATCATTGTGCTCAGCACAACTCTGAACCTGCTGGTCATCATCACCATCTCACACTTCAAGTATGGGAAACATACTGCATGGAATTGAAAACAAAATTTGTTGATGTTTTTCTGGAAAATAGTGTCATTATTTTGCGTTACTGCTTGTGTCCTATAAATATAATTATTCACAAGTTATTTAATATGTGTTGCTTGTCTCTCTCTCTCCAGGCAGCTCCACACCCCCACCAACCTCCTCCTTCTCTCTCTGGCTGTCTCAGATTTCTTTGTGGGCCTCCTCATGTTCTTCCAAATTATGCTCATAGATGGCTGCTGGTACCTCGGTACGTTCATTTGTATGCTGTATACTTGTCTAGGATATATTATTACTTCTACCTCAGTAGGAAATATGGTGCTGATATGTGCTGACCGCTACGTGGCTATTTGTCATCCTCTGCATTACTCCACCAAAGTCACTCAAAAAAGAGTTCAAGTCTGTGTTTCTCTGTGTTGGATATGTTCTATAATCTTTCAAATACTGGTGCTTAAGGATAACTTTGAACAACCAGGCAGCGCTATTTCTTGCATTGGTGAGTGTGTGGCTGTCAGTAACTACATTGCAGAACTTGCTGATCTGATTTTATCCTTTATCGGTCCTGTTATTGTCATCATAGTTCTGTATATGAGAGTATTTGTGGTGGCTGTGTCTCAGGCTCGTGCCATGCGGTCTCATATTGTAGCTGTCACACTTCAGGGTTCAGTGAAAGTAAATGTTAAGAAATCTGAGATCAAAGCAGCCAGGACTCTTGGTGTTGTTGTAGTTGTTTTTCTAATATGCCTCTGCCCATATTACATTGTGTTCCTTAGTGCCCAGGACGCTATTATCAATGCTTCATCATCCTTTGTAATATGTATGTTATATTTTAATTCATGTTTAAACCCGATTATCTATGCCTTTTTCTACCCCTGGTTCAGAAAATGTATTAAACTCATTGTTACACTTGAGATACTGCGGCCTGACTCCTGTGAGGCCAACATATTGTAGAGAGAGAGAGAGAGAGAGAGAGCGCTGACCAAAAATACTTTTGCTAAGAAAAATATACTTCAAAATTGTTATCAATAAAAACATACAAGTTTGTGTAAAGTGAACATGTGCTTCTCTTTGCATTTATTGCTGGACTGCATGTCACATAAACGCGTGGAAATAGAGAGCTTTAAAGGGCAATTTATATAATTGTCTGTTGTATATTGTCATATATTTAGGGAAGGAGAAAATGAGTGCTGGTGCTTCTCAGTGGTTGTTTAAGAGAGAAGTAAAATGCACAGTAATGTAATACATTATATAAATGGCAACAAAATTTTATTTGCTTAAGTGCAATTTGAGTGATAATTAATGGTGTTTACAGAACATTATGTTTCTGCATGCACTTTTGTTAGGAAACAAAATATGGCTTTGGGATAAAGAGTTAGTGCACAAGTCCAAGTGAGGTTTATGCATTCCCCATCTAGACTATCTAAATGCTATTAGGGACTAGACAGCAGAACATATTTTACAACCCACTGCTGATAAGGCGGAGGCTTACATTTACATTTACTCATGGTAGTGTGGTTTTTGTCCAAAGCGATTTACATTTGAGAAACGACAAATACACATCAGTAAAGTAGGAGATCTACGAGTAACAATAGATTTCTTGTAGGAGCAACAATCATACTAGTAAGAGCTATTAACGCATTATGCATCAATGGAGTAGATATCTAGGAGAAGCAATCAGAGTTAAAAAATAGTGCAATCAAGTCAAGCTAGTTGTAAGGATATAGAGAAAGAGGAGCACAGCAGGTGCATATTAGGGGTTATAGGTGTTATAAGAGAAAGTGTTCTCAGAAGAGATGAGTTTTCAAGAGCTTTTCGAAGTTAGAGATGGGACTTCCTGTGAATAATCTGAAAGTCTGAACCATCCAAAAAATGCTTTCACACTAGAAATGAACCAAACCATGGTTCAGTCTGATCCAGACTACCTCTTTTTGTCGGACCGTGGAGATTTCACACCTGAAACTTTGGTTCACATCGAACTGAAAAGTACAAAAGTCTGAACCAGTTGAGGAAGGTCCAAAAGCCCCCTTAGAGAATTGGCTATAGCCAATGTGTGTGGTTTCCCTCTAGAAAACCAATCATCTGCTTTTAACAGCCAAAGCGGGAATCATATTTCAGCCAATCGTGTAGTTCTACTGATGTAAGGGTCTGTTATTCTTCTACTGCACATGCGCAGAAGTGGTGACGCATGCCTAGTAGATGTATAACCGGTCGGGAAAACACTTTTTAAACCTTTTTTTGGGGCAAAGTTGTCAAACTTTTTCAGCGATTTTTATCAGATTCTATTCATGTAGTTTTTATGTCCCGGTGACCAGTAAAAGTGCAGTTCTGGCTCTCTCCCCATTCATTCAGATAGGAGCCTGGTCTTTTTAGTCATGCCACTTGGCAGCCAAGATGGGCCCATAAAGCTGTACTAAATTTAGAGATTTACAAGACAGCTTGAAATTCTCTGATTTGTCACTAAGCCAGTCCCAATTTAAATCACCAATTAGAATCAATTCTGATTTATTTAAATTCAGTTAACATTCAGTTAGATTCGGCACTGTTTCACTAACAGCAGAGGGAGACGTATAACAATCAATAATTGTAAATCGGGCATTTCCAGCCCCAATGTGTAGGGTTAGAAGTTCAAATCGTCTTGGGTTCGACTGAGAAAGTAAAACAGACACTTGAAACCTTTGTGATACATAATTAGCAACAGCAGCTGCACACCCTTTCCGATCTAAAAACATTGTAACCCTCAAAATCTATGACATCATCGGGGCAGACTGTTTAAACCTGAATGTTTCTGAGATCACAACAATGTCTGGGTTAGCAAGCATAAAAAAGTAGCGCTGTTACTAGTTTAACTACATTTCTCAGTAGCTTGGTGGTAGCGTCGTTATTTTCTGAATCAAATAACTTTTCAGTAATGAAGCTCTTTTATTGACCGAGTAGCGCGGTAGCTTCCCCACACGCTACATTTTCCCAAGCATTTCTGAAGGATCAGTAAGTGACGCCACCGCCACACACAGACCTGTACATGCAGCTGGCAGAAGCGCTTCCTGTGACGGTGACATCACATACCGATCCTTGGGCTGATGTCTGCAACTTTGCTGCAGGGGAGTAAAGACACACGCGACTGAGTTTACTTTCTATTGTGATAGTTATTGTAACACCGCTTGTGAGAAGGATCAGGGTCCAGCGTGGCCACCTCTTCCTCTAGTGAGGAGGAAACTTGTTACTATGGATGAGATGAGAGATTTCTCTCTCTCTCTCTCTTTCTCACCCATTGCCATGAATGTATAGGTTGCAATGTTGCCAGAGCACAAATTCACATATAAACAATAAAAAATATATAATTAATTAATAATGTAATAATTAAGTTGATGTCAAGTCAATGATATGGCACCAAGTAGGAGAGTTTCTGTGTGCCTGATTTAGCGCACACACACTATTTGGAGCAGGTTTTTAGTGTTTCTTCTATTGCTACTGTGGAATATGAAATTAGTTCAATATAAACTAGGCCTATAGCCTACTGTGTGTGCCTTCATACATATATATATATAATGACTTAACTATAAAAAATTAAAAGTAGCTTAGATGTATGTCCAACACTGGATATTATGTAAGCTCTCAGAATCAGACAGAGGACCTGCGTTTAGGCCTACATTGATGTTACCAGGGACAAATAAAAGCTATAAAATAAATTTTTGTGAGAGAGACTTTTTGACATTAAAAGAAGCTTTATGATGGGAGAAAGTCCTCTGGCAATAGTTAGAAATAACTGATTCAAACACCAGCAAAGCATGATGGAAGACATTTCTTATATGATCAATTATTTGTACACTGAAAAGTTAGTCGTGAGTTGCCCATTTGGTGAAAGATCGTAAACTCCCGTTGCAAATGAATGGTGTACGCAGCTATCCTGGCAGGACAACGGCAGACAAAGAAATAAAATCAGCATAATTGTGTAATTGATAGTCGTCAAAACGTTAAATCCAGCATCAAGAGAGAAGGAAAGAAGAGCCAACAACAGAGGGGGGAGTAAGAAATAAAGCTGTCCCCTGAGATTTAAATCCAGCAATAGGCCAGCTGAAATGTAGGGTTTAGTAGTCAGATGAAGAGCAGCTTCATGAAAAGTTCCATAAAAAAGTTCACCCGCTCATTTGCAACTCGCAGAACATCAGCAGCCAGCCAAACACCCGGCCACGGATTTGTTGCACGTGCAATTACACAGCTGGCTCAGAATAAAATCATTAAAGATCTTTGACTCTAAGCCAAGCCGTTTGAGGTAGTTGCAAAAACGCAAACATGATTCTCACAATATCAGTCATATGTGCCAGTGCAGTGGGTGGTAGTTTCATGGTTTTTGCTGCACAAAACTGTTTAAAGAGTTTGTTTTTTTGTAATTTAAATGGTTATATGTAGTTTTTCAATGAAATCAATTTTTATTGCCCTTTTCGTCAAATGGCTGTAGTGTCACTGTGAAATGAACCACACTCCTGTTTTCTCTGTTGCTTGGAACAGCCACTATTCTGCTTTTAATGTGAAGGTATCGGGTCAGGATGTAGCTCTGTGCCTCGCTCCAGAGTCTATCTCCGAATACAGCGACAACACCGCAGCTAACCAAATGCAGTCCACTAACACCATAAAACGACCAGCTCTCAGCACATCACAGACTCAACGTAAACTCCATGTTAGGATAAAAACAGCTATAAAGGTTTATGTGCTGAAGCCCATTAGACTGGGGCGGAGCTAGACTGTCAGCACAATGGGGAAGGAGCTTTATCGTGGGCCCACCTGCTACAAGTCATATTAACCAAGTTTACATGACCCCAGACTCACTTCGAAAGTCCACAGAGTCTGTCTGCTTCGCTGCTGCCGGAGCAGCCATTCTACTAAATGTTTGTGCTCACACCAGAAGCGTTGCAGTGCGTCCATAGACTGGACCAGGAAGCATCCCAGCGTCAAGCAGCACAGCGCAGATGAACTGGGCAGAAAGTCAGACACAGAAACGGCAGAGAAACGGTGAATTTTCAAAATAAAATACCCATTTTAGACTTCCGATCATACATCAACAATATATACAGTCAAATAAATCTGACAAAAAAGAAACATTTTTACTACGTAGCCTACTTAATCATAGTGGAAGCACAAAAAGCAAGCACTAATCACCAAATCAACAAAATCTAAACATGCCAGCAAAGTCCGACAGGTAAAACACTCTTATTCTGAAATCCTAGTAGTTCCTAGATGCACCCGTTAAAACGAGAAACGAGAGCTTTGAAGAATGTAGTTGAAGCACAAAATGGACAATTAAAAACAAGTCAACGTGGGGCAGGCTACACGCTGCGCTGCTGAAGTGCTTCTGAGAGGCTTCCAGTGGAAGTTGACGCCGTAAATAAACCGTTGCGCACACGCAGCCTATGCCCCTCCCTCAGAATTCCCATGCTGCATGAGGGTGAAGGGAGTTTTGTTAAAATGTACTAATAAGTTAGCCATTTGTTAGAAATACAAATATTACTTTATGATTTATGTTTATTAAAACGTGTCTCCTTAGAACATAGTGTGTTTGTTGGTAATTGTCGTTCTTGTGGTGGTTTATCATTAAAACCATGAGTGAAGGGACTGTTTCATTTGATAAGATCTGCTGAAATCTGCCAGTACATGTACAGTTATTGTTTGTTCGTGTCCATTATCATCACACTATCTCTGCTTATGCCATCAGACCAATAGAAATTCAGATGATGTCAGGTGAAAACAATCAACAGCAGAAAGGCTGGCATCAAGAAGACAGTCACGTTAGCTTGCTGGCTAATGGCGAGCAGTTGCTAACGTTATCTGGTGCAAAGTTTTATTGCTTTTCACAGTACTTCACCAGTTAACGCTACCCATATTGCTATCTGGTGTACCACTGGTACTATGTCAAAGTGTTGATTTACCCCACAAGAAAGGATGTAATGCTACCAAGCCAATGTGAAGCGATTTGTTTACCTATAGTGATGCAGGCAGCCAATGTGACATTAGCTCGGATGTGCCGCTGTTTGCTTTGTAATGTTCAATTTAGAATTATTGTGGTTTTACTGATACTCAGGTAAGTTGCACAGCTTCGCCACCTCTCAGTCACTGTAACTTACGTGACCCACATAATATACAATACTGCAACAAAACAGCGTAGGACATCAACACAGGAAGATCCATCCACTACAGTAACGTTAGTTTCTGCAGTTAAACTGTTATAAAGTGTGGCAATAATCTAATACTGAAAAAGCCCAGAGTCCACCCCAAGGGAGTTCCCATCTCCGACAGAAAACACTGCTCTGAACTGCCTTGAAACAGCTTGTTTGTAGTTCAGCCTTTTCTTCCGCTTTATGCCTAGCGGCTAGTCTGACATGCCCTCAAAAACACAGGTGGAAAAACACTCTGAGCTGCAGCACATGGTGACAAGAAATCCGCCAGCTGCCTCTCCTCTCCCTTTCAAACACTAGCTATCTTCCAGGCAGTCAATGGACATAAAGTTGTTACTGTGATGTAGAGACAGAGCTCAGTTAAAACTTTAAGGATGAAAGATACTTTTGTTACAGATTAATAACTCACCACTCTGAAAGAGGAACATTTACAGCTAAACTGAAGCCGTGTTTACCGGCTTTTCAGGGCCCGCCCTACTCGGTTTCTGATTTGCTAGTAGTCCTTAACTAGGTACTGCGCATGTGCAACTCCCAACAAAGATCTTTTAGAAGTGAGATGCATTGCTCCATTGCTAAAACGTGTGTTCAACACACAGGGTGAAAAGAGGAGCTGCAGCAATGTGCACTATGACAAAAAATATGGTGTTTTTTGAAAATGAAACCATGTAAACCTGTTCTGGTACAACCCCTTAATAAGATTATGAACCTGAAAATGAGCATAATATGACCACTTTGAAACCGCACCGCTAGTAGCCGCTGAAAACTACATATTGCCCTATTAAAAGTACAATAGGCAAAGTTTGACTTACCACTTTCTTTGCCCACCAGGGTATTTGAACCCTGGACCTCACATTGGCTAGACAAGTATTTTTCTTTGTTTATACCTAAAACACTTAACAACAGTCACAATGATGATAATAAATTATGAAAAATATCTCACATCATATTGCTGGTTTTGTGTATATTGTCATTTGAGCCTACACTGAGCAAAAAAGAAATGTTGTGTATACATTTGGAATTATTGAATATGTCTGTGAATCCTAAAACCGTTCAAAACACTTATCTGCCATCCAGAGAATGTCTGTCTCAATTTTAACAAGGACTTGTGGAAATATAGATGTTAATTGAGCATGCATTTTCTGACATACCTCTAAATTGACCATAGGTTGCAGCTCTGTAGGATGTACAGATGATTTCCCTAGATTTTTTTGAAGTTTAGAATGAGAAATATACATTTTTTATAATAAGCCACACCCACTTTCATCAATCATTACCAAAATATACTCATCGGGTGTAAATGGCTTCCTTGACACCTCTTTCAAACCATCTGTCCTCTCTGTCTTAAAATGTGCACCTGGTGTTTCTCAAAAGACTGTCCTTCAGATGTATGTAAACTGCTGAGTCTTGACCAGAGGAGGAGTGAGGCCCTTCTGTATTGAGCCATGCGTTTGTGTCGTGGTTGTTTAGTTTCCCCAATAGACAGATCTGTGCGGTCTTCACTGCATTGGACAGCATACACTAGATTGCTTTTCTTGTGTTTGGGTGTGCGGTCTCAACCTGATCACATCTCATGCGTCACATCTACACTCTTTGGAAAAGCCGTGTCTATTGTATTGTACGCAAAACAGCGATTTTGCTTGTATATGATACGCTGCAGTGGACTGTTGATGTTGATCGTGCGTCCATGTAGAAGGTAGCTAGCTAACTATCTGCTCATCAGCTACTAGAGCTACTAATTTTGTCATGGCTTTAGCGACATGCCTTGCAGATACTTTAATGACAACTGGGTGGCTAACACCTAAAACATGGCTTTGGAGAGGAGCCACATTCATTCCAAGCTAAATATGTCAGGTAATTAGCAAGCATTAAATAATCAACACATAAAATCAAAGTTAATATGAACAGCTAGTAAAATAAACAAATTGCTGTGGGGATAAAGGAATTCTGTAAACTTTATTTTTTATTATTGCATTTACAGTAACAATTTAGATGTGATGATAAAGGCTTAAGGAGTTTGGAAATGTTCTAGGTACCTTGAAAGTGCTTGAATTTTACTCTTTAAAACTGTACGAACCCTGTCTAGAGACAAAGAGAAGCAGCAAATAGAACAAAACTAAACACAAACTGTAATTCATTACAATATGGCTAAGTATATTTATGTCACTACAATCTCTCTACGGTTTGTTGGCTTCATAGGAGTCAGGCTGCGGTATCTAAAATGTTACCAATGAGTTTAAGATAATTTCTGATCCAGGGGTAGAAAAAGGCATAGATCAGAGGGTTTAGACATAAATTAAAATAGCATATATACACAAAGACATATCACAAAGGCATCAGATGAAGCACTTGAGCAAAGCATCCTGGGCTGTAAGGACCACAATGTAAAATGGGCAGAGGCTTATCAGAAAAACTAATACAAAACCACCAAGAGTCCAGGCTGCACATTATTTAAGTGACACTGAACCCTCTGTCTTGATTGCTGCTGAAACTCGTCTCTTTTGTTGCTGTTGTACCAGCTCTAGGACCTGTAAAGGTCACCTTACGTAACCAAGTGTTTTAGTTGGGCAACTTAACCATACCTTAACCACCTTATTTGGTAAAATCTGGCTCGTCCCATCACCTAATCTCTGCCAGCATCATTAGAACCCAAACAATCTTCCTGCTATGCAACCAAAGTGCCTGCCATTCCCAGGGATGGACTGGGAATTAAAAATGGCCCTGCAGTTTTTGACCCAAAAGGCTGGTGAAAGTTACATTGCCAGGTTTATAGGTAAGCCCCTCTTTATGTCAAGATAATAAACATTTATGCATATGTTCATGGAAGTCCTATAGACATTATTTGAATTTAAACAGACTAAGTCAGAGTATATTACAGTATTAAAATCTAAATCTAAATTGACTGACTTTAACCTTTAATCTGTTGAACTATATGACTGCAGTCTGAAAGATGATTCCTGTGGGACTAAGTACTGTGTAGAGCAAAATAACAATCGAAATAAAGAGCATTACTGCAGAGGGTAATAATTGGATAAGTGATGTCATTCTCTGCTACAAAGGAAAAAAACGCAACAGAGAGGGAGGAGGGACAGAATTAAATCAGCTATATTACTTTGGTCAAAAAGCTGCCAGAGCTCAGCAGCTTCTCTTCTACTTTCTGTGATGATGGAGACTCTGGAAGAAGTTGAACTCTGCTTTCCACAACTGCTCAACACTTCCTGCAAGAGGCAAAAGCGTTCTCACTTTGAGGTCATAATCTCTTACACGATACTGTCCTCCATCACTGTGCTCACCACAACTCTGAACCTGCTGGTCATCATCTCTATCTCACACTTCAAGTATGGATGACATACTGCAAAAAAAAACAACATTAAAAACATTTTAGAGATGTTTTTTCTGGAAAATAGTGTCAAATTATTTCAGTCACTGCTTGTGTCCTACAAATATAATGAATAATGATCTATTTAATATGTGTTGCTTGTCTCTCTCTCTCTCTCTCTCCAGGCAGCTCCACACCCCCACCAACCTCCTCCTTCTCTCTCTGGCTGTCTCAGATTTCTTTGTGGGCCTCCTCATGTTCTTTCAAATTATGCTCATAGATGGCTGCTGGTACCTCGGTGACCTCCTCTGTGTTCTGTATCTGTATCTAGCATACATTATTACTTCTACCTCAGTAGGAAATATGGTGCTGATATGTGCTGACCGCTACGTGGCTATTTGTCATCCTCTGCATTACTCCACCAAAGTCACTCAAAAAAGAGTTCAAGTCTGTGTTTCTCTGTGTTGGATATGTTCTGTAATCTTTCAAAGTCTGGTGCTTAAGAATAACTTGGAACAACCAGGCAGCTCTATTTCTTGCACTGGTGAGTGTGTGGCTGTCAGTAACAACATTGCAGAACTTGCTGATCTGATTTTATCCTTTATCGGTCCTGTCATTGTCATCATAGTTCTGTATATGAGAGTATTTGTGGTGGCTGTGTCTCAGGCTCGTGCCATGCGGTCTCATATTGTAGCTGTCACACTTCAGGGTTCAGTGAAAGTAAATGTTAAGAAATCTGAGATTAAAGCAGCCAGGACTCTTGCTGTTGTTGTATTTGTTTTTCTAATATGCCTCTGCCCATATTACATTGTGGTCCTTTCAGCCCCGGATGCTTTGCTCAATTCTTCATCATCCTTTGTGATCTGTCTGTTCTATTTTAATTCATGTTTAAACCCTGTGATCTATGCCTTTTTTTACCCCTGGTTCAGAAAATGTCTTAAACTGATTGTTACACTTGAGATACTGCGGCCTGACTCCTGTGAGGTCAAGATATTGTAGAGAGAGAGAGAGTGTAGTTATTAAAATATACTCAGCCATATTGTACTGAATTTAAAAAAAAAAGTTTGTGTAAAGCAAACCCACGCTTCTCTTTGCTTCTTAAGAGAGAAGTTAAACGCACAGTTATAAGTTTTAACAACGAATCTACCATAGATTAGTAGATGCAAGAGAATCAGTGAGGTCGTCCTCTGATGTTAAGTGATCAGGTCTCGTCAATCCTGTTCATGTCAAAGGTGTTGGATGGGATTGAAGTCAGTGTCTGTGCAGTCAATGTTCCTCCACACCAAATTTAGAAAACCATTTCTTAATGGACCCTGCTTTGTTCATGGGAGCAATGTCATATTACAACTGTAAAGGGTCTTCTCCAAACTGTTTCCACAATTTTGGAAGCACACTATTGTCTAAACCACAACTTTATGCTGTTTAGCATTAACATTTTTCTTACATAGAACCAAGGAGCCTAGCCCAAACCATGACAAATCCTGGACAAAAAGTACACAAAAGTTGACATAGTACTTGTACTAGACTCAATAGATTTCTATAATGCATTATCAATATACTATCAATATTAATATTGTTTTTATGGATTTCAATATTGTCGTTTATCGGTATACCACCCTCATTTTATAGTAAACATATTGTGATATACCCTGTGAATCAAAATAAATGTGTTTAAATTTAAGAAGTACATTATTGTGAATTTAACCAGATTTACTTTTAACCACCCATTTATGATGATACCTTTTATTGTGTTGCGTTGTTAGTAGTATGAGTTACCTGAGCTCTTGCACCACTGTCTTTACATCAAGGACCACACTAAAACATAAGCCTTTGACTTTATTGTGTTATCCTTGAAATTTTTGTAATTTTGTATGATTCAATGTCCTGTCTCTCATGTCACAAACCCTAACTAAAAATACAGTTAATTGTTCTCCTTTAAATATCTCCTTCCCGGTGTTGATTAGATGGTAAATTAATTTCAATTTTGAATTAAATGGCCATCATATGTATGTTGTTTCATAAAAAAAAAAATTTCTTTGCTAAAAACTGTTTTAATTTAAACAAAACTTTAACATTTTGAAAAGGTCATGTATAATGTGACGATAAGTGCATCCCAAAAGACTGGTTTCAGAGACAGATGAATGGAAAAATTAATTTCAATTCACAATGATGAATACAAGTTATGTAACAATTCATCTTGTCATACAGCATTTAGATATTTTCATTTTAACAACAACAATAACAAGAAGCCCAGGTCCAGTCCAGTCCTAGACAGTATACTGTGGCAGGTGTGCACAGGGGCAGACTGGAGCAAAACAATGCCCCAGAGGAGGTTAGGATTGATACCTAAATGGCTGTTGACAGGGGTGCAGTCTATGTAATTGGTCTCAAAGGATAATGCAGATAAAGACATGTTTAGACAACACATTCTCATACCTAAAAAAACAAAATAGGTCAATTGTCCCAAAACTATATGTTCCCCAAGACAACCTGTACGAGTGTTAGTAAGTACCATTCTAGTCACAGGCGTGCCAGACCTTAAGTACCTGTTGGCCACCTTTTTCCATAACCTACACTGAATCTGCAATAACTCCTCAATCATTTGGCCTAAATGCATAACTCTGGTCTCCTATGAAAGGTCAGAAGGTAAGGAATATACAGGTTTTTTGTTTACAACCGCTAACATCCTTTTGTCCAATTTGTAGTCACATTTTCAAAACTCTTAACACAGTTAGCCCCACATCGGTTTGTTCATACCATACAATTAACACAATTCGTGTTCACACAAAATATGCAGTCAATTAACCCATTTCTTTACGTACAAGCTTACCCAATACCAAAACTATGGATGCTTTTGTGTTATTTACAAATGCTAGCACACAACATGTCAGAAATTAAGATATAATTTTCAAAACCTTAAATGATGTATAAAGCCTCTTCTTCTTCTACAATAGCGGCTCAAAATCTATATTGAAACAGCTGATAAGCATTTCTGAACGAACATATCATTGAAATATTGAGAAAAGGCTGATTTATTGTAATTTGGATTAAATAGATCAACCACAGCTAAATCCAATCTGAACCAGAGAAATAAACTGGTACTGAAGTTCTTTCAATTACATACACAATACAGTAAAAAGGGGACTTTCTGGAGTTGACTTCATCCAGTGTGGATACAGACCAACACAGAAGAGGAGAGAGAGAAAGAAAATATAATCTCCAAAAAAGGGAGAAGAATAGTTGGGCTAGGGAGAGGAAGAAGGCCAGAGAGAGGAGTAGCTGAACCAGTAAGTGTTTCTATCCGAGGTGCATAGCGAGAGATGACATTAGATGTGATGTGGATGAGAATGTGTGGCCAAATGCTGAAGATCATATGGATTAGAAAAGGACTGTGCATTTTTTTGTTTCAATGTAATTGTGTATTTACATTTACAATTATTCATTTGGCAGACGCTTGTATCCAAGTAGTAGTGACTTACATTTGAGGAACAACGTACAAGCATCAGTAAAGCATCAATACAGTATAAGATCTACAAGTGACAATAAATACTAGTAAGAAATGTTTATATTTAGAAAGTAATTGTGCTGTGATTGATCTGTTCCTCTTGGAATGAAAATGTGCTGGTGTTTTGACAGAATGATTTGATTTTGAGTCAGGTTTGCTGTGTTTTGATAGAGTTTGTGTATATAGAGAATATTATTTTGCATTTTGAAATGTAGAGTTGGTGTTTAAAGAACAAAATGTGGTTTTGAGCAGAAAATTTACATTTTGGCTAATTGTGTGAGGTAGATGTGTTTCTGTGTTAAGAGTTTTGATAAAGTATCTTAAGTTTAGGTAAACGCTTGTTAGCAATTGAAAAAAAATTGTAAATCCATTGGTCTTTTATTGTGGCCAGCCCAAGGCACACCTGTGCAATACCCATGTTGTCTGATCAGCATCATGATATGCCACGCCTGTGAGGTGGATGGATTATCTCGGCAAAGGAGATGTGGTCACTAACACAGATTTTGACAGATTTGTGAACAATATTTGAGAGAAATAGGCCTTTTGTGTACGCAGAGAGTCTTAGATCTTTGAGTTCAGCTCATGATGAATGGGGGCAAAAACAAAAGTGTTGCTTTTATAACTTTTTTCAGTGTTACTGCTGTTTGAAAGATAATTCCTGTGGGACTAAATCCTGTGCAGAGCAAAATGATAACAATTGACATGGAGAAGATGTCTGCGAAGGGTAATGATTGGATGAGAGACGTCATTCTCTGCTACAAAGGGGAAAAAAATGCAACAGAGAGGGGAGGAGGGACAGAATTAAGTTGACAGAGAGCTTTGGTCAAAAAGCTGCCAGAGCTCAGCAACTTCTCTTCTTCTTTCTGTGATGATGGAGACTCTGGAAGAAGTTGAACTCTGCTTTCCACAACTGCTCAACACGTCCTGCAAGAGGCCAAAGCGTTCTCACTTTGAGGTCATAATGTCGTACATTGTACTGTCCTCCATCACTGTGCTCACCGTAACTCTGAACCTGCTGGTCATCGTGACCATCTCACACTTCAGGTATGGGCGAAAAAAAAATGGAAAACTAGACTTTCTGGAAAATAATGTCATTGTCTCAGTCACTGCTTGTGTCCTGATGAATAATGATGTATTTAATGTGTGTTGCTTGTTTTTTCTGGAAAATAGTGTCAAATTATTTCAGTCACTGCTTGTGTCCTACAAATATAATGAATAATGATCTATTTAATATGTGTTGCTTGTCTCTCTCTCTCTCTCTCTCCAGGCAGCTCCACACCCCCACCAACCTCCTCCTTCTCTCTCTGGCTGTCTCAGATTTCTTTGTGGGCCTCCTCATGTTCTTTCAAATTATGCTCATAGATGGCTGCTGGTACCTCGGTGACCTCCTCTGTGTTCTGTATCTTTGTCTTGGATACATTATTACTTCTACCTCGGTAGGAAATATGGTGCTGATATGTGCTGACCGCTACGTGGCAATTTGTCATCCTCTGCATTACTCCACCAAAGTCACTCAAAAAAGAGTTCAAGTCTGTGTTTCTCTGTGTTGGATATGTTCTGTAATCTTTACTAGTCTGGTGCTTAAGGATAACTTTGAACAATCACGCAGCTCTATTTCCTGCACTGGTGAGTGCGTGGCTGTTGACAACTACATTGGAGGACTTGTTGATCTGGTTTTATCCTTTATCGGTCCTGTTACTGTCATCATAGTTCTGTATATGAGAGTATTTGTGGTGGCTGTGTCTCAGGCTCGTGCCATGCGGTCTCATATTGTAGCTGTCACACTTCAGGGTTCAGTGAAAGTAAATGTTAAGAAATCTGAGATCAAAGCAGCCAGGACTCTTGGTGTTGTTGTAGTTGTTTTTCTAATATGCCTCTGCCCTTATTACGTTGTGGTTCTTTCTGCCCCAGATGCTCTGCTCAATGCTTCATCAGCTGCCTTTGTGATTGGTCTGTTCTATTTTAATTCATGTCTTAACCCTGTGATCTATGCCTTGTTCTACCCCTGGTTCAGAAAATGTATTAAACTCATTGTTACACTTGAGATACTGCGGCCTGACTCCTGTGAGGCCAACATATTGTAGAGAAAGAGAGATTGTGTAGTGACTAAAAAATTTACTCAGCCATATTGTACTGAATTAAAAAATAAAAGTTTGTAAGAAATCAAAATATGCTCTTGCAATGGCAATGAGGTATTTTATAACCTGTTTATATTAGATTTTGGGTGCTTAAGTGTGTTTTGCATGATAATGGTGTTTACATAAATTAATGGCTTTCACATGCACTTTTGCTAGAAAACAAAATACAACTTTGGGTATAAGATTTATCAGACAATTCGTAGTGGGTTTAATATATTCCCCATTTTGTCTTTGAATTAAACTAAAGGTATTCATTTATAAAAAGTTTTAAAATGGAAATAAAAAAATGTGTGTTAAAAGTAACATATATAGCCATGCTTTACCTTACATACTACACACAAAAGTATGTTGACTATCTAACATTACACCCAAAAGATGATTATTGAATATGGCATGAATCTGCTTCTGTAACAGACTTCACTCTTCTGGTTTGAGGGTTTCCACCAGATTTTGGAACTGGGTGCAGAGGTCACGTGACAAAAGTATTATATTTGTTCCGTGAAGCAAGTCGAAACTCAAACCTTGTGAAATTCCTGAATTTACTGGACACATCCATCTGACCCTAACTTTGTAGCTCTTTATACTACGTCCTCTGCCACTAGCAGCCTCTACGTTCTTCTGCCACTAGAGGTCGCTGCCATACAAAAACGGAAATATGGGTTGTATTAAGATGCTGCACAATCGACCTATATGGCTTTTTTTCTGGTGAGGATGGGCTGATTTTAGACTATAATGACCTTATTGTGCATCTAGCTTTTCAGTAGTGTCAACAGTTAATCATCACAACTGACACAAAATGACTGACATTAAATATGATATTGCATATTTTGGATAATTTGACTGAGTTGAGAATGATGTGCTTAGTGGATTATCCTATGAGGCCAACGGACAGTAGCCATTGGGTCATACTGTAAATAGCTGTATGAAACCTGGCTGCAGCCAGTCCAATTCTCTGAGGCCTGTTCACCATAGAAGTGACACACTGGGGTCAGTACATGAAGCTTACCTGTGGGCTTGTTGTTATTGCTATTAAATGATGCTATAAGTCCGGATGGATTGTTACATAACTTGTATTTCATCATCAGACTTTTGGGATGCACTTACTGTTATTGTCACATTAAGTATGATTTTGTCATCATATAAAAGTTCAGTTCAGTGCTTTGTTCTATCAAATTGTGTGTGTTAAATATACAGTGCCTTGCAAAAGTATTCGGCCCCCTTGAACTTTTCGACCTTTTGCCACATTTCAGGCTTCAAACATAAAGATATAAAACTGTAATTTTTTTGTGAAGAATCAACAACAAGTGGGACACAATTATGAAGTGGAACGAAATTTATTGGATATTTCAAACCATTTTAACAATTAAAAAACTGAAATATTGGGCTTGCAAAATTATTCAGCCCCTTTACTTTCAGTGCAGCAAACTCTCTCCAGAAGTTCAGTGAGGATCTCTGAATGATCCAATGTTGACCTAAATGACTAATGATGATAAATAGAATCCACCTGTGTGAAATCAAGTCTCCGTATAAATGCACCTGCTCTGTGATAGTCTCAGAGGTCCGTTTAAAGCGCGGAGAGCATCATGAAGAACAAGGAACACACCAGGCAGGTCCGAGATACTGTTGTGGAAAAGTTTAAAGCCGGATTTGGATACAAAAAGATTTCCCAAGCTTTAAACATCCCAAGGAGCACTGTGCAAGCGATAATATTGAAATGGAAGGAGTATCAGACCACTGCAAATCTACGAAGACCCGGCCGTCCCTCTAAACTTTCAGCTCATAC
>NC_060156.1:24932031-24958214 GCF_021292245.1 Micropterus dolomieu | reverse complement strand
AGCATCATGGTTTGGGCCTGCTTTTCTTCAGCAGGGACAGGGAAGATGGTTAAAATTGATGGGAAGATGGATGGAGCCATATACAAGACCATTCTGGAAGAAAACCTGATGGAGTCTGCAAAAGACCTGAGACTGGGACGGAGATTTGTCTTCCAACAAGACAATGATCCAAAACATAAAGCAAAATCTACACTGGAATGGTTCACAAATAAACATATCCAGGTGTTAGAATGGCCAAGTCAAAGTCCAGACCTGAATCCAATCGAGAATCTGTGGAAAGAACTGAAAACTGCTGTTCACAAACGCTCTCCATCCAACCTCACTGAGCTCGAGCTGTTTTGCAAGGAGGAATGAGCAAAAATTTCAGTCTCTCGATGTGCAAAACTGATAGAGACGTACCCCAAGCGACTTACAGCTGTAATCGCAGCAAAAGGTGGCGCTACAAAGTATTAACTTAAGGGGGCTGAATAATTTTGCACGCCCAATTTTTCAGTTTTTTATTTGTTAAAAAGGTTTGAAATATCCAATAAATTTCATTCCACTTCATAATTGTGTCCCACTTGTTGTTGATTCTTCACAAAAAATTAGTTTTATATCTTTATGTTTGAAGCCTGAAATGTGGCAAAAGATCGAAAAGTTCAAGGGGGCTGAATACTTTCGCAAGGCACTGTACATGGCTGTCATTTCCATTCACCCAATCCCCTTTCAATTAGTGTTACAGTGATTAAATCATCAGTAGTGTCATTAGACACAGCCTGCAACAGCTGTTCTCGGAAAGAAAAAAATACTGGTAGGAGAGCTTGCACAACAGCAAAGATTTAAATATTGATTTTAATTGTCAAAGGCCATCAGATTGCCTCTGGGGATAGAATTTAACTTCACACTTGCTCCCTTTACTTCAGTCTCAACATTGTTTTAGATACATTTGTTATTTAGACTGAAACAGTTAAATAGAGATGGTGTTACAAGGTTTGTTAAGTTGGGCAGCAAAAACATTAGGTTAGGTAAGGTGAATGAGCAACCGGAAGAAAGCATTTCCAGGTTTACCAGGTTTATAGGTAAGCCCCTCTTTGAGTTAAGATTCAAAACGTTCATTCTGTTGAGTTCATGGAGGTCCTCTTCACTTTATTTGATTATTTGAATAGGCCAAGTCAGAGTGTATGGTATTAAAATCTAATTTGAATGACTTTGGAAATCAGTCAATATGTCCATTTATCCAAAACATTTAATCTGTTGACCTATATGACTGCAGTCTGAAAGATGATTCCTTTGGGCCTGAGTCCTATGCAGAGCAAAATGATGACAATCGCAATGGAGAGGATAACTGCCAAGGATAATGACTGGATGAAAGACATTACTTTCTGCCTCAAAGGAAAAAACACAGCATAGAGGGGAAGAGGGACAGAATTAAATCAGCTGTTTTACAGAGAGCTTTAGTCAAAAAGCTGCCAGAGCTCAGCAGCTTTTCTTCTTCTTTCTGTGATGATGGAGACTCTGGAAGAAGTTGAACTCTGCTTTCCACAACTGCTCAACACGTCCTGCAAGAGGCCAAAGCGTTCTCACTTTGAGATCATAATGTCTTACACGATACTGTCCTCCATCACTGTGCTCACCGTAACTCTGAACCTGCTGGTCATCATCTCTATCTCACACTTCAAGTACTGGACAATAGTGTCAAATTATTTTAGTCACTGCTTGTGTCCTACAAATATAATGAATAATGATGTATTTAATATGTGTTGCTTGTCTGTCTCTCTCTCTCTCCAGGCAGCTCCACACCCCCACCAACCTCCTCCTTCTCTCTCTGGCTGTCTCAGATTTCTTTGTGGGCCTCCTCATGTTCTTCCAAATTATGCTCATAGATGGCTGCTGGTACCTCGGTGACCTCCTCTGTGTTCTGTATCTTTGTCTTGGATACATTATTACTTCTACCTCAGTAGGAAATATGGTGCTGATATGTGCTGACCGCTACGTGGCTATTTGTCATCCTCTGCATTACTCCACCAAAGTCACTCAAAAAAGAGTTCAAGTCTGTGTTTCTCTGTGTTGGATATTTTCTGTAATCTTTCAAATTCTGGTGCTTAAGGATAACTTTGAACAACCAGGCAGCGCTATTTCTTGCACTGGTGAGTGTGTGGCTGTCAGTAACAACATTACAGAACTTGCTCACCTGGTATTTTTCTTTATCGGTCCTGTTACTGTCATCATAGTTCTGTATATGAGAGTATTTGTGGTGGCTGTGTCTCAGGCTCGTGCCATGCGGTCTCATATTGTAGCTGTCACACTTCAGGGTTCAGTGAAAGTAAATGTTAAGAAATCTGAGATTAAAGCAGCCAGGACTCTTGGTGTTGTTGTAGTTGTTTTTCTAATATGCCTCTGCCCATATTACATTGTTGTCCTTTTGGCCCCGGATACTTTGCTCAATGCTTCATCAGCTGCCTTTGTGATCTGTCTGATTTTAATTCATGTTTAAACCCTGTGATCTATGCCTTTTTCTACCCCTGGTTCAGAAAATGTCTTAAACTCATTGTTACACTTGAGATACTGCGGCCTGACTCCTGTGAGGTCAACATATTGTAGAGAGAGCGTGTGTATTGACACTGTATATGAATAACATGCTTCTTTTAATTTATTGTATGGACTGTGTGTCACATAAACCTGGTGAAATAGTCAGCAATGTAAGCTGGCAGTTGCGTTTTACATCTTAGAATATATACAGTATCTCTGTATATGTTACAGAAATTGAATCTACTTTAACGTTGCAATCATTTACGGAAGTAATATTTTTAGTCATGCTACTTCCTTCACCATATTTTTAGAAAAAGATGAAAGGATTGGTACCCTACTCAGATCAAATAATCAGTAATATAATAGGCAGAGATGGGTAGTAAAAGTACTGTTACTTAGCAAAATAAAGTACTCAAGTAGAAGTGGTCATCAAAATAACTACATGAGTAAGAGTACAAAAGTATTTACTAAAAAAAACTAAAGGCAGCAGTAAATTAAGAACTTTGATTTTGATGTGACTGGAATTGTTTCAGCTACTGATGGTCTTCCTCAGGTAAAGGTAAAGAAGCAAACACATACACACGTATTTATTTTTGATGAAATGACAGGTCAAATATGCAGTTTTCTCATTGTTTCCTATTTTAAATTCTGATTTGGCAGACACATTAAATTAGGAGATAATTCTGTGATGTGTCATAATTTATTGTCTATTAAATACAGGTTTGTTGACTTCTTCACTTTTACCTGAGGAAAATCATCTGTGGTTGAAACTTTATATCAGTCACATCTAGAAGACATAAAAGTAGTTTGTGTTTTTGTGTGTATGCATAATTTGGTCTGTCTTCATCAGGCTACACCAATGAGCAAGACTAGTTAAATGCACAATGCTCCTACACTGTTAGTACCATGGTCGCAACTCAGGTTCCAAAGTCAAGACAGGCCAGTTTCAAGTCAAGCGGAGATCTTGAACTTTGAGCTCTGAGTCCTTAACTAATGATTATGCACTCCTCTCCGCATTAGATGCTGATGAACATAGTTAGTGTATAAGTAACAAAATGTGGTCAAATGTAAAAGTAATTTAATAAGATTTATTAATAATAATAATAGCAATAATAACTTTCCCTTAAAAAAACACCTTACCAAATAATACAATTTTAAATAATTAAATGTAACACATTAAAAAAAACAGATAAAAATTATATTATTTAAACAGGGTCTTAGTATTAGGTAAAACATGTTGAGCGAGAGTGCCAAGAGCAGGTAGAACTGGGCCATAAATGTGCTCAGGATGTCAAGGTTGGTGCAATGATAACAGGAACACAAGGTACAAGACTCAGGTAGTCCACAAGGGCAAACAATTTAATCAAGGAGCAGGCAAGAATCAGTCCAAAACAGGCAGGTATGGATGAACAGGACACAGAGGTGAGAGAAAGACATGTGGCACATACTAACTTAACTTAACAATCTAGCAAGGAGCAAATGGGAATGGTCCAGTTAAGTATCTGCAGGGCTGATAAGGAAAAGTGGAAACGGGTGAGAGAGTGAGCGGAGGCCAGGGACGAGTTCAATCTCAAATCGTTTTGCACCGGTTTGCAACTTTTCTGATTGAATGACATGTTTCCTTGCAACATTGCACAACGTTCTGCAACGGGTGTCTTTCTCCCGTTTGGTGGGCATGTCTTAGGTGTTACCCAATCAGCTGCCACAAGTTTGTAAACACAACGGTGTTAGAAAGGCAAGAGAATGCAATGCGCTTGCGTACACAGCACCAAAATGTGACACCAAAATGCGTGATCTATCAGATCCTGTGACCCCAATGGGAAGTTAAGCGCCAGAGGCTTTGTTGACAATGTGAAGCGACTGCAGTTTGGTTAGGTTTAGGCACCAAAAGTACTTGGTTGTGTTTAGGTACTAAAAGTACTTGGTTATGGTAAGGAAAACATTGTCGTTTGGGTTTTGGTCACTCCGGTGCTGAACTCGCCCCAGGTAACTGCAGAGCAGATAAGGGAAGTGAGAACAGGTGCGTAGTTGGGTGAGGCAGTCAGGTGACGGGGAAAGGATGGAAAGTCTGAGTGCATCTGGTGAATTAGTGGAGAATGACAATGAAGAACATTTTCTGCCATTCAGTCCTTTCCGCAGCCCTATTATGCAGGGAAGATAACTTAGCTAATTGAGATCGTTTGCAGGATAAGTAATTTCTGTTTAGAAATAAAATGACATATCATGTTTGAAAATAGGGCCCTAAGGGAGTAAATAAAGAATGAGAGTCATAGAATGGATCTCTGTGGCACCCCATTCACACAGTAGATCATGGTTGAGGAGGTAAAGCCATCAAAAGACAACAAATGTTCTGTTTGAGAAGGATGAAGAGAACCCTCGGAGAGGAGTCCTAGAAATACCAACCCTTGTTCTCAACCAGCAAAGAATATGAACCTGAGCCTTTACCAATATATAATTGATAACTCTTACAAAGGCAGTCTCTGTGCTGTGCTGCTGTTGATGGAAATTTAAAATTTGGCCTTTTATTATGGCCACCCTAAGGCACACCTGTGCAATACCCATGCAGTCTGATCAGCATCTTGATATGCCACATCTGTGAGGTGGATGGATTATCTCAGCAAAGGAAGAGCGCTCACTGACACAGATTTTGACAGATTTGTGAACAATATTTGAGAGAAATAGGCCTTTGTGTACATAGAGAAAGTCTTAGATCTTTGAGTTCAGCGCTTGATGAATGGAGGCAAAAACAAAAGTTTTGCGTTTATAATTTTTTTCAGTGTATTATTACTGATCAAGACTTCCAACTGAACCATTTTCTCTAGGATTTTTGATAGAAAGGGACACCTACAAATTGGTCAGTAATTGCTATGGTCAGAGGGAACAGAACCATTTTGTTTTTTCAAGTAACTAGACACTACCAGTTAGAGATGCACCGATCTATTGGACGTGACAGGAATTGGCTGGTTTTCAGCATGACCAAGCCGATCAGTCTCACATATCCGATTCTGTGCCGGTCAAATTGTTTTTGTCATGCAAACAGTGGCACAGACATCAACTAATGTCACAGCCACAAACACATGCATACACTAAAATGCTTAGTGTTATTTAAAACACTTAAAGTTATTTAAAAGTCAATGTTTTATTATGAACATACAATTAAATGGACCCAAGGAAGAATAATCAATACTTATGCTGGGTGTAATGGGCATCCAAAGAAAGAAAGGAAGGAATTTTCCATAAAATAAAATTTTGCTGTCAAATATTACTCTAAGAAAGAAAGGAAGAAAATAGGAATCTACAGACTTTATAATCGGCCAAGACAGTTGGAGAACACACTGGAAAACAGTTTAATTATGTAACTAAACTGCAAGCCATCAAACTTGAGTAAATAATTTTAAATATTGTTTTATAATTTCTGTTAGTGTGTAACCATCCCTTATTAATTCCTTATTTCTGCTACTCTCATAATGCAACATGTTACAGCAGTAAAGTTCCATGCACTGGGGTCTCAAGTACACATTCTGCCCGCAACCAAAGAGCAATCAGCTACAACTTATCACGTCTTTAACAATGCCCTGGTGTCAGTGTGGATCGTGTAACCTGGGCTGGAGACAAGCTGACCAACATTTAAGAAGTCTTTTGTGTGTGTGTGTGTGTGTGTGTGTGTGTGTGTGTGTGTGTGTGTGTGTGTGTGTGTGTGTGTGTGTGTGTGTTCCCATGTATGTCACCGCAGCCACGGCAACAGAAACAAAGGGTACCGACTCTAGACAACCTAGCAACAGGGATTCAACACACACATGCACGCACACACACACACACACACACAGAGGCCGGTCTTTGTAAGGGAGACAGCAGGTACGTTCGGTGTTTTCTCTTTAAATGCTTATTTCTGCTATAAAACATTGACATATATCAAAGAGATGTGACAAGGAGCTGATAAACTAAATATAGAGTTGTTGCTTCTGTGACTTTAAATACTGGCATTTGTGACAGTAGCTTCCCTGTTTTCTATCAATTTCTATAATTTGCATGCAGTGCCTCATGAAAGTTTATTTCTTATCATAGTCAAAGTAAATTTATACAACTGTAACCCTGTGTATTATATTTGGAGATGTCTGAATATGTGACTTAAGTGGGAAAATACTGCTGGTTGTTATATTTGGGAAATTGTTCAAGGTTATCTACTGACTTTTTTATGGATAACAAGAGTATACATCAAGAGTAACAATGTGAAATGTTGTTTTGTTTTATTTAGATTACACTTACTTAGACTACAAAACGTGCAGAGATTCCAAACGTGTTAAGATTACAAAACTGTGCAGAGAGTAGATAGAACTGTTGATACCGGAGCATTCAAAATAGTGGGATATCTGTGGTTTTGGCTCACAGGGATTTCTTTTAAATACGTTAACCTCATTATTTGACATTGTAACATCGTAGATTTGATAAAATATGGAAAAGCATAATAGGTCACCTTTAAAACAAAAACCTAAATAACATGACAGGTAAACATCATTGTCAAAGAAATGAATGGGAAATTATTACAAGCACCAAAGCTAGTAAATTAAATTCTGTGGGTCCTGATAGTAAAATCCTCTTTAGTATTAACTGTAGTCTTCGCTTTGGAAATAGAGAATGGTTCTGAGCAGAACCTTTAATCGACAATGTATCTGGATACATTGTACAGATGCAAGGGGAAGGGATATTCCACAATTGGAGGACTAGCAAACTTTCTATGTTCCTTGAAACATAATTAAATATCTTCTGGAAGTTTATTCTTAGTAATGATCAGCATACATGCATCTTCCTCATTCTTATGTCCAATATTCAGCCATCTCAGCCATCTGCTTTCTATACCCTTGTGGTCCAAGGGCCTGGATCCGATACCTGCACAGGGATAGAGAAGGTGAGAAACATAATACAACTGGACAGGTTGTCATTCACTCCCAGTTTTAACACACATAGAAGTAATAGAAGTGAAAGATTTACAGTTTTCGCCTGGCCCCCCAACAAAATAGCCTAATTCACACTTACATTCACATCATGCACTTAAGAGTTATAAATTCACCTGCATATCAAACCTAACACAGACACAGGGGGAAAGAAAAATAATTGTTATCTTGCTTACCTTGGAATCTAATTAAGCTTTGCCCTCCTTGACTGGGATGTCCTCCAGGATGAAATGACTAGGGGTGGGGGGAAAATCGATACGCATAGTATTGCGATATTTTCTGTGGCAATACTGTATTGATACATGGCCGCCAAGTATCGATCTTTTATTATATAAATTGTACATGAGAATTTTACTTTTTTGGCACTAAAATAATAAAATCAATTGCTTTTTCAGGCCACTAGAAAAAGAGTTTTCCTTTGGGGACACAATTTAAAGCTGGAAAAAAGTAATACATTCCAATACATCGCAATATGTGTAAAATCGCAATAATAATAATATATATTATATATTATATAATAATAATATCGCATTGTGACATAAGTATCGGGATAATATTGTGATTCTCACCCCTAGAAATGACATCATGAAAGATTTATCTCTATCCCTGCTGAGTCGGGGGTGTGGTCGATTTGTCTCTTCCAATGGAAACACAGGGGGCCATGATGGACGACTGGATGTCTGCTTCACACCGGAGGTACTCACACACTCATAAAGGCTGTAATAGTACCAATTCTAATGCTTTATTAGATAAATACACTTAAGTTGCATAATTGGTCAGATTGTTTGTTGCTGGTTTACTGTCTGTGTTATGGAATGTATCTGTATTTAACCTTCTCACATTTACAGTATATCTACAAACCAGTTAATCCATCAATCAATTAATAAATCAGTTCATACATCAATGAATCAAACATTCCAGTCATTAATCAATCAAGCATTCCATTCATGATATAATCAATATAATCCATCAATCTCCCAATAGGATTACTACATCTGGAAGTCCCAGGACTTTCTCCTGCGACTGTCCAACAGCGGCCATCTGCTTGCGGAGGCCGAGTCAACCCTTCCAAAGACTTACAGTACTCGTAGGGGGCCACTTCTACTGTACTCCCAGGTACTGTATCTGTGTGTGTGTGTGTGTGTGTGTGTGTGTGTCAGGCTTAATGTAACAAGGGACATTTGGCCAGCCACAGATAATAAGACAGACACAACTGCCTCTCGGTACAGAAACCAGTAATTCTATTTTCAGGTTGACTTTTCTTCTTCTGACTCCAGGACTTGGCTACTATGGAAACCAGTTGTCACTCAGAGACCAAAGACAGGAAGCAGCGGGTGGTTCGGCAGTACACTCAACAAGTGGAACAGCAGCTGAGCACTCTGAAGGAGCTAACGGCAGCCATTTTGAGCTACAGCAACAATCAAGTAGGTGGACCGGGAAAAGTTCTTTGGGTATAAAATCTGTTTACGTGTTGTCTGTACTGACAATTATTACCCATCTTTTGGGTACTACAAGTACAGTGCTTTTTTAGTTTTACCTCTGTTCTGCACATTTAATGTTTAGTTCGGTCTTCGTGTTCTCATGAATCCTCTTTCCAGCAGCTGTAGGCAGCTGTTTTCAGTAAACAAGTTAAACTTTTTCTACCACGGAGAAGTAGTTGGATCACCTTTTGCTTAACTTTTACTTGTGAGTCCTTTGTCCTTTTGCTAGCAATGTAGCACCATAACTTTGTTCTTTAATGGGGTGATTATGTAGTCATGTGTCTAGTGTATGTGGAAATAGACACTTGTTTGTTAACCTGTTAACTGTAACAATTTTATGGCAATAAAAAACAGAGATGTTGGAGTTCTTCTGCCCTCTTGTGGCCAGAAATTGATTCAATCTCAGTCTAATGTTTCTCTTCTGTCCAGTTCACCTCCTCCAGACTCGGTCCACCCCTTGTTCCTTCTCTTCATCTCCCTCTTGCTCCAGACCTTCATTGTCCCAGTCCTCTGCCCATCCGCACCACACAAGAGCAGCCCAGGCCAGAGTTTCTTGTACAGTTGAACCCCCAGTGGCTTCCTACTGAGAGAACCACTGAACAACTGGACTATCAAGCTGAAGGTAAAAACCAATTTGATTCAAAATCTAAAAAAGAAACAATGATGGAATCCGCAACATTAAAAATGACGGAACAAAATTTGCATGGGCTTCCATAGTTAAGTTGGAACATTGGGAACCCTGACCCTTCCACTCCTTTATAATGTACTGTTGTGAGCTTGAAACATGTTTTACAAATTTGATGTAAAAACAACCCTTAATCATTCATTAATTAGCATAAATCTATGAAAATCTACCAAAACTTCTGTGAGGTAAAGAACTGAAAACAACCCATTATGGTTAGATCCTAAAATGCTTCTCTGCAGATAAAGAGGAGGAGCAGGGCAGCAGGAAGAAAGTCAGACTGGATCTGTTCCTCCAGATACCCAGTTCCTCCAGGACTCCAACTCCACAGATGGAGCCTCAGCCCTGGGTACACTATGTAGCAATGACTCCTGAAGAACCAGAAGAACCTCAGGTGATATGTTAATAACTAAAGTTACATCTAAAGACATCTCCTTTATCTTTGGAAATGTATGTGCATTTATTTGTAATTTTTGATATGTCATTCAGTGGCCAAATGTCTTTCCTACCAACTACAGACTTACTTAGCCATGAGTCTGCAGCATACCGAAAGTTCACAGTGCACTGAAAAAAAACACCACAGTCTGGGAGGGGATCTCCATTGTCCAAACTTGAACTGCATCAGTGACACGTCACATGATCAAGGCTGTTCCAATGAAGACAGTGGAACAACCGGTGACAAAGGCAGCTATGAAAGATCGACAAGTGGGAAGAGACATGGGAGGAAAGGTGTGTGTGTGTGTGTGTGTTTTATATATATATATACTGTATATAGTCTATCATAATAGAAATTATCCTAAGTTAAAGTTGTAAATCGCTGTAAATATGAAATAAATATGTCAACTAGATGAAACCATTGATCACAACATCATGTTAGACAGACTGAGGCACTGGGTGGGGATCTCTGGTACTGCTCTAGAATGGTTTTCATCCTACATGTCAAATAGGAAGTTTTGCGTGTCTGTAAACAACTATGTCTCCTCATTCTGTCCAGTTAAATATGGTGTGCCTCAGGGGTCGGTCTTAGGACCCATTTTGTTTTCCTTGTATCTGCTTCCCCTTGGACATATTATCCATAAACATGGTATTTCTTTTCATATTTATGCTGATGACACACAAATATACTTGCCCGTCAGATCCACAGACCCTGGAATGCTGAGTTCACTTAACAACTGCCTTTGTGAAGTTAAAAAATGGATGTCAAATAATTTCCTCCAGCTGAAGTCAGACAAAACAGTCATCACCCCTATTTTAGCTTCATTACACTGGCTCCCAGTATGTTTTAGAATTGACTTTAAAATTCTATTGATCACTTTTAAAGCTCTTCATGGCCTCTCGCCTTGTTATATTTCTGACCTTTTAGTCCCACATGCACCAGCACGTACCTTGAGATCCTCGGGCAGAGGTCTGTTGTCTGTTCCAGAGTCTCGACTGAAAACTAAAGGGAACAGAGCGTTTGCTGTCAGGGCCCCGAGGCTCTGGAACAGCCTGCCCGAGGAAATCAGGTCGGCTGAGTCAGTGAACTCTTTTAAGTCCCTTCTTAAAACATAGTTTTATAGGAGAGCCTTTCCCGATCTTATTTGACTTTATTTTATCCCTTTTATTTTATTGTATTTTACTAATTTTATATTAATTTTTCATGCTCTTATCTTGTTTTTTTGTATTATTCTTTACACTTGTTAAAGCACTTTGTAACTTGTTTTTGAAAAGTGCTCTACAAATAAGGATTATTATTATTATTATGTCCCAAAATGCAATCTATCTTCTATGTACTCACTTTCCTCTTTAGTATATTAATTAAAAACTGCATTCTCTCTAGTCAAATTATGTGGAAGAGAACAGCAGTCAAATACAGAGCCTGAAACAAATACTACAGGTATCGTCTGATATTGTAGTAGTAGTAGCAGCAGTAGTAGTAGTATCAATAAAAAGTAATAAAACCAATTGTTTCGATTGTACAACCCCTTTACAGTATATTTTGATAACCATGATGATTGCCTTTGCCCACACACAGGCCTCCTTCCTCCTCTGACAGAATCAGTCTCTCATAAACACTGCTGGGAGAAGAAACATCGGGTAAGACAGTTTATTGTTTTACCCTTAATTCCCAGTAGTTCAGTGTTCACCTCTTTAGCAACTGAAAAAAACATGTATTTTCCACCAATCGTTCTGTTTTTTATCTGCTTGAGTTCTTTTTGAAATCCTTTATTTATATTTCCTTACTTATAATATTGCAAATATTGAGCTATTGACAACAAATAATTGCACTTTTGCACCACAAGGTGTTTCTTATCAGAGCTCTAGATAGAGGCATAATATGTGCATCTAATGGATAATTTAAATGAATGTGTTTTATGTCAAAAAGAAGGATAAAAATTTACAGCTTTTAGTGATATTGATCTGCAAGTATACTTTCTTCACTGAAATGCACATTTTTAGTTTTACATATTGTTTTACATAACAGAGTACTTTTTTTAGACTGCACAAATAGAAATATGTAAAGACACATGTGCATGTTCTTATTTCCAGGACATTTTAAATAATTAAAATTTATTTTATACTGACTGAAATCCTAATTGTGGCATTACACTATCTGAGAGTAAAACTTATAAATAGCACACATGCCTCTGTTGAATGTTTCAGCTGAGATGGGAGGCCTCCGTCAGTGATGAACACAATGAACAGCGCCTACCTCCCATTGCAGAGAGTAACACTGCTGCTCCCAGACGGTCTGACCCAGAAGTTGGGTTACTCCATCAGCAGGCGCTGTTTCTCCCTCTGCTGTTTCCTGGGAAGGAAGGTAACAAAGACACACATAGAGGAAGTGCAGTTATACACTGACTCAGCAGATAGATATGTATGCGTTTTTCATGTCACAAAGGCATGTTGGTTAAAGGATAATGCCGGTAATAGTCTATATTTGTCATCTTGTCAACAAATCCTTAAACTGCAAACTTCATGAACTTAGTTACTGTAAGAAGGAAGCTATAATCAGAGCTCTAACGTCAAGAGGAACTTTATGACATTTTGAATTTATCACTTTAAATTATAGGAAAATTCCAGTGTTTTACAACCTGTGTAATTTTCATAGTTTTCTCTTGATACTTTATTGTCCACCATTTTTATATTTGAATATTCGAGTGTGAAAATGGATCCAATACATAGTGCCATCCAAAATTACAGTTGTGGGATTCAACAGCTGCATGACGCAAAATAATGACCTAAGTAAGTATCTGAAATCCTAATTTACTGTTCATTACTGAATAAACTAGTGAGTGTCTGTTATATTGGGAGTAATGAGTAAGAAATGAGTAAACAAGAGAGTATTTTGTGCACAGCCTAGGATTAGTTTGCACCCCCTACTGGTAAATCAATTACTAAGTATGTAAGTAAGTTTGTGTGTAAAGTCCTTCCTCTTTTTCAAGAACCTCCAGTTCTTGAATACTTGCTAGTTTCATGCTAGTGATTTACAAATAAAGTTTGCATCATGAAATCTTACAAATATCCAACAATCCTAGCTAGCAAAGTCTTTAGTAATGTGTAAGTTGGTTGCTAGTTTTGGAGGGGAAACAATATATTAAATCCTTTGTAACTGTTGATTTTGTTTTATTTCTATATGGTTAAATGTGTTTGTTTCAGACACTCATGCAGTAGACATTATGCTAACCTAAAAAGACACGCTGTGGTGATTTAGTGTAACGTTATTGGCATACTTTTTTTCAATTCATTCTTCATTTCTAAATTTCAATTCTAAGTATATTGTTTTATGTGTTGTGAAATGAAATTTAAAATATTCCGAGTTTATGTCTTTAAACACCATCAAGTGTCATGTGAGATTATGTTTTCCATATTTTACTATTCATCCTAATTGGGTCATATATAAGAAAACTATGATTAGTTTAGTCAGTTATCCTAGCTACTGGAGTGTAGTTACGCAATAGTTACAAATGGCAGTTAATGACTGAAATATAACAACTAATCTAAAATCTCTGTAAGAACTAGTTAGTGGAGTGTGACTCAATGTATTTAGTGAAGTGAAAAGCTCCACTTACATTATAACTAGTCTAAGATTGAACTTACAAGGAACTAGTGCAACTGGCAACCTCAAGAACACAGTTTGTAAAACATTCCTCTATTTCCTGTATTTAAATGAAAGCTTAAAATACTTGCCGATGTACAGATCTGGTGTTATGTTGTGACTCTTCTCTCTCTGTCTTTCAGAACAGACAAGTGAGAAGCAAAGAAGAGGAGACGAAAAAGCAGAGAGACATAACTTGAAAAAAGAGACTGTAGGTCAGGGAGGAGGAGAAGGGGGAGGAAGGCTACCCTCTGAAAAAGGGATTCTGCTGCAGCCACGAGAAGGTACAGCACAAACACACTTACATAAAGTTTACAAGCTGGCATTAAGATATAATATGATAAATTCAGTCTGATAGATCAATAACAGATCCCTGACTTTTCTGAACTGAACTGAATCGTGCCTGCAGATGTAAATGTCTATAAAACAGCTCAACAGCAACGTGACACTATTGATTGTTTGGTTTGTTTTTCGACTCAATGGTGAAAATCAAAACTTAGTCTGCCTCTATCTTTTCACAGTGTGACATAAGCTGTACTGAATGTAAACCAAGAACTCTTCCACTGAGCTACATCCCAAGCGATGCACTCCAGTTGGAGAATATATTCTGCAAAGGTTCATCATGTTCTTTGTGTTCATCACACTATCTTCTGTTATGCTGTGCGCTCTCCTTCAGAGCCTCCTGCTCCAGTAGGAGTGATGGGTTGTGTTGCAGGACGGAAAGGCCCCGGCAAGCAGAGCTCTTTGGCCTTCTTACAGAATCCCTGTGAATCCAGCGACGCTAACAGAGGCGTGGTTAGGGGCGTTCTGCCTCTGGAGCTGACAGGTGTGAGGGGGTTAAACCACTGTTGAATATATTCTGACTTGGAACACTCATACTATCAGCCTCTTACTTTTATTCTCCCTGCAGGTCCCTGAAGTTTTATGAAACTTTCCAAACCTGTCATTCCCTCCCTGTCCAGCTGTTGTCTCTCCAGTGTGTTTCCACCTTTCTACATCACATTACATTTAGTAAATTCCTGTAACTGCTCTGTAACTTTATTTTTATTTTTTATACAAAACACATCATTCATAGATGGTAACCAAACTTTTGAAAATGTTAAAATGACATCCAGTGAACTCAGTGGATAATCTGAAATTGTGTTGTTACCAATGGAGTTCAGGATAACTTGGGAGTCTAGACTTTGGCTTTTCCAATTCCTGCCATTTTTGAGGTCTTTAGTAAGACCAGAGAATCCAGAAAATTATGGTCAGTGGGAAGGAAACTTTTCAGCCTAAACTAAATCACGGAAGTGAGTTATTACAGCAGCTTTTTGCAAAACGGACATGAACTTTGTCTTTCCCTGAAGTTAATGTTTAAAATGTACCTATGCATATAAAGTTACTTAGCTTCACTGACCAGTTCATCTCATTTTTGACATAAATATAATTACATTAAGTCACTGGGTTAGAAATGCTGATGTTCATTCATCTGTTGTGGATTGTCAGATTTGCAGAACGGCAAATCTGTTGGCAGCCTGATCCTGGGTCCTGATGGGGAAATCATTCAAGTGTCGCTGTACGACAACAGCCAGTACCCATCTCAGGGTGATGGTGACACACAGCAAGGTAAGATAAATGAGCCTTGATGTGTAAACTTCCATCTTCAAGAGGAGGAGAGATTTATAGATTGCTACTAATGTTTGAATACTGCATTAGAGCAAGCTAAAAGCTTGCAGTAATTATCAAAAAATGCACTATTTCTGCCTCTCAGCTCTACAGGTTTTGTCTGCAGAAGGGGAGAAGTTACCCTGGGTCATTGTGCTGCAACCTGAGCACACACACACGGAGTTGGAAGGGCGGTGCGGTATGCAGAGACACACAGATGCATGAATAATTTTTCACATACACACTCCTTTAATCAATTAGGGTTAGGGTTGGGATTAGGGAAGTAGTGGTTAGCGTTAGAGTAACTCTCAAGGACATGTCACCTGAAGTAACGGAAACAAGACTGTGTGTGTGGATGTGCGCATGTGTGGGTGTATGTCTCCATATGTCAGTCTGAATTAAAAAAGTTATTAAAAAATAGAATTATTAAAAAATATAAGAGCATTACAATATCAGTTGTTTAGATGCTACTAAAACTACTCTGAGCCCCCCCCAAAAAAGAAAGAACTTTACTTTAGAAAATTCTTTAGTTAGAATGACGTTTGTTTCTTGCTAAAACCATTGCCTGTTCACTGTATATGTGTGCAGGGAAAGGGATGGAGCTGAACACAGATGCTCCTGTGGGTGACATCCTGCATGCTCCTGTGAGTGACATCCTGCATGCTCCTGTGGGTGACATCCTGCACCATCAGTCCACACACAAGGTGAACTGTTATTTTTTCACTGACCTTTTTAAGGTTAAATGGCCCTTCAAGTGTTTGCATTGTGTGTTTCAGTCAACAGAAGGTCACGCGTTGATCCAAATGTTTCATTAAAATCCGTTGGCTTTTCTTTGATAGAAGTAACAAAGCAACAATGAAACTCATTTACCAACGAAGCTAGTAACTATTTTTTTTAAAAAGGGTGTCATATTACAGTTACAAAATTACCTTGAGCATGTCAGAAGGAAATGTTACTGTAAAGTATATCATCGTTTAAAACTATGTATCTCCATATGGTCAATTTTTTACACTAGTCTTGTATTAAACATACAAACAATGCACTTCTGGTTTTATACAATTTTTTTTTTCTCTTTGAGAATTTTCTCAACCCTTAAAAATTTCAAACTCTCCAAATTTGGAGATACAGGGTTTTCATTGATGATAACCGAATGTTGATAATGTACTCTTTAGTTTTAGTAAACAAGAAATTGATGTACTGTATTGTTTTAATGCTTGGTATAAATGCATACAAATCCACCATGCCATGTTGACAATTTGGCACTATATCTTAGCACTGTTCATTTTAACTTGGGTCTTTTATAGCTTTGCTATCATGCTGATTTATTCTGATCACAATTTGCCAGTTTCATCACTGTGGTTATAATCATTAGCTTGCAGATTGTGCTTGCTTTCCGGTCCAATCTGATAGTAGAGCCGAGCAAAACAAACACAAGAATTTGATTTTAGCATTCAGACATTGAGCATCCTCTGTGTCTAATCTATACAATATTTGTCACTATTTGATTTATTTTTTAATTCTGTTCCCCAAGCAGCTTTTAGATCTTAACAGATCAATAGCGGGTAATGCATGCTCACCCAGCAGCCACACAGACGCAGGTAAATCTCTGCTTAGCTCAGCTTATTTGATTAATTTGAATTTGAATACATTTTATGAAAACGTTTTGTTTGTTGTTTCAGTGGCTGTGACCAAGAAGAAAACAAGGAGTGCTGAGGTAGCAGCGGAAACATGGAAGGCACCAAAAACGGATGCTAAAAACAATGTTAGGATGCCTCCACTGAGGGAGCGGGTAGGGAAGGAGGAGCCAAGAGGAGGCAATACTGAGGCAGAGGAGGAGGATGAGGAGGAAGAGCTGGGCAGTATAGGACAGACTAACCATTTGTCTGGATCAAACCAGCCAGGGTTGGTGTAATTCACTTTAAACTTATAATTGTAAGCTGCAGACAACAAGGATTTTTCAAGATATTCCTCAGTAGCAGATGACTTAAAACATGTAAGTAATGGATTTGTGTTTGTTGGTGATTATACAAAGATTTCTTATCATTTATGGTTTCAAAGATCAAGAATCAAGGTGAGCGTTGAGGCTTTCTTCTTTTGCACCAAAGACAGTCATTTAATTTTTGTCTGTTTAGCTGCACTGAGTTGCCAAAAATCTTGAACCTAGATGCTTCAGTCCATTTTCCTGAAAAAAGAAGTGCTATTCTTTTATTTAAATGTTACTAAATACTTTTACTGGCAATGCAGAAGATCAGCCGTTTCAAAAGGAGCTTTCTCTGTGAGTGAAAATTTGCCCACATTCCTGTCACAACCCTCAAAAGCTGCATGGTGACTAAAGTTTCATTGGCTCTATGGTGACCCCTGTTTGACTACTTTGAGTGTCCTATCCAGCAGACAAACAAGAGGCTGGACTCTTGTACAATATTACATCTTTCCTGTTGTCTTTGCAGGATAAAGGTTGTTTTATTAATGTCATTGTGCAGGATTTCTGGGCAATGAAGTTTATAATTTCCATTTTGCTGGTACTTATAGATGCTATTGTGCCACGTTGTTTACCGCAACTTTCATCTCCAGATTGCGGACAGTGATGATGCCTCTCTAATGTGGATCAATCTTCTTTGAAATAAACATGTTGAGCATAACATTCACATTTGAGATGCTGCAGTTTAAAGATGATGTATCATGCAGCCAGCAGAACGTCAACCCAAATGAAGCAACAGCAGAGGACAACAGGAAGAGGATTACTAAGAGGAAGGACGCTGAGGAAGCTGCAACAACCACACGGTGACATAGGAATACTCGAGTCTTATAGATTAAAACATTACAGACACTTTAGATTGTGTGCCCTTTTACACACTGAGTAAAAAGCTGCACACGCTCACACACCCATATCCTCCTTTTATTCAGGAAAAAGGATATGAAAACAGGTAAAAGTGCAGAATCGGATGGACAGAAGACATTGAGGACGAGGAAGGAAGGAAGATGGCAGAGACAAAAGACAGGAGGTGATGCTCAATCAATCAGAAGCCAGCAAGAGGAGAGGACCAACAGAGAAGCAGCAAAGACTCAGGACCATTCTGCTCTTCCATCTATGGTGAGTATTAATTGACAGATTGACTTTATACTGGCTGGTTTTGTATTTTTTAATGCAGTGAGGTAGCTGTGGCCGCTGCTTCTAATCAGTTTGAATACAGCTTAACATGCACAGCATAATTGGATTATTGAAGTTTCTAATAACATCCTCAACTTTTGTCAAAGATGAGCACAAAAAAACATAAAATCCATATGAACATGTTTATAAAGTATAAGTAAATGTTTTAAATAAAGCAGGTTAACAATTACTTTACTGTCTTTCAGAAAAAGAAGATGACAGTCAGGGAAGGAGAGAGAGGAGAAGTGAAGATGAATGAGGAGAGTGAAGAGCGAGGCGAAGTGGCGAGGCAGAAGGAAGAGTCTGCTGGGAGGAAGAGGAGAGGAAGGCTGAAACACAAAGAGTTAATTGTTGGTAAGACATTTCAATTGTTCAGGCAGAACTAAAACATGACTCATTGCATGTTATGCGAGGACATTTGTGTGGTGTGACACCTGCAAGCTAGTTCAGGCAATCAACTTGAGCTACACTGAATACTCATGTTGCCTCACATTACGCATCTAGAAAACACACTCTCTCAATTTGTCAGCCTATTGAAACTGCAAAATTCCCCGTCTCTCCCTCTGCTCTGTCATACCACTGCTGCCCTGCATCAGTATTGCTGCTTTTCTTTCAGTCCCCTCATCACCCCATCTTCCACCTGCAGGTTCCAACAAGGGGGCTTTAATATATTTGCTCATCCCTACACAAATATTCACTACTGCAGCGCAAACGCTACCAGTGCAGCGCAAATATGCTGAACCTTGTGTCTGAAAGGGCATAAGAGGCATCAAAGTTAATCTTGAAAGTGAAAAGAGGTAATGACACAAAGCAACTTTAAAGACAAAGTTGTATCTATAATTTTGGCATCAGATCATTTACAACATGTATTGAAAAATGTATTGAAAAATGTGTAGCATTTAATACTGCCAGTGGAATCAGTGGAAAGACATTTTATTCCCAGTGAACCCTGATCTGGAGATTTGTAGGTGAAAGGATGACATCTGGAATAATTTTGAAATTTTTTGTTTTAGTTTTTAGATTTAGTAAGGTAGTGAGCTATATTAAAATGTTGTCATTTATCTTTCATTTTCCTTTGCTTTTCTTTTCCCATAGAAAACCATGACAACCCCTTAGAGAAAGAGAAGGTGGAGATCAACCAGGAAATGGGAGAGGAGTCTCATCAAAAGTCAACCAAAAAGCCTTCTGCAACACAACGACACAATTACAAAACCAAAACAAATTCAGAGGAAGACATAGACACAGACCGTTCCACAAATGCTGACAAACACAGCAGCAGCCGATCAGTGAGCTCACACAGGTCCACTGCCGCTGCATCCCAGCTCAGTCAGAGGAGCTCCAGGAATTCTGCTTTCTCTTCCATCGAGGAGGCGCTGCCAGTCAGCGCCATGGGACTCGCTTCATCACATGGCCGCCTGTCGTCATGTTCAACTGTGAGGGTAACAGAGGAACAGCTGATGCTGAACTCAGTAAAGCCAGAGGTTGGTAGGAATGACGCACACAGAATATATATGTGTTTGACTAACATATTTGTAATCATTCTAATGCTGTCTTAATGATAGTTTAACAAAATAATCTATCTAATTATTACATGGTTATTTACTATAGTTCTTCTTCCACTCAATATATTCAATAATGTATTGTTCGTGCCATCACAAAGCATGTTAAAAAAAACAAAGACGCATCTGCTTTAAATAATAATAGGTCATTGTGCATATTTGGACTGTGTGTGCGTGTGTGTGTTTTAGTCCTCCAGGCCCAGAAAAAGTCAGGAGAAGGAGGCTGCAGCTCTGCATCTGGCCCAACGAGCAGAGAGGCGGAGGCAGGAGGTGGAGAGGAAGAGGAAGGAGAGAGAGGAAGAGGAGAGGAAGCAGCAAGAGAAGCAGCAGACGGAGGAGAGGATGAAAAGCGAGCTGGAGGAGGAGAGGAGGAAGAGAGCTGAGGAGCTCAGGTCTTTTACTTTAACGTGATAAAGATGAACTGCTTTAAGGATGGGTTTGAAAATTTTCAAGTCTACCCATATGAACATTCCTACTGTTCATTAAGAGATACCTTCCTAATGAGCTTCCAATGTTATTTAATGTAATGTCCACAGTTAAGCACATTACATTGAAACAAAATCTGCAGACCAAAGTTTACATGAAGTTAATATGAGACAAGCCACTTCCTGTTAGAGGATTGTGTGTAGTGTTTTGAAAAAAGTGTCTAATGCGGTTGAAAACTGAGAGAAAGGCTGAGAAATAGCTAATGGTTTTGGAGATTTGGTGTGTGGTTTTGCTCTTTGATTGAGAGGTTTCAAAAATCGTGTAAAGATTTTGTGTGAAAGCAGTTAAAAAACTGTAACTAAAACTTTAACCTTATTTGCAGCAAAACAAAAATTTAGCAACTGGATCCTGCTTATAGTATTCGAAAAGCTATCAAACAAAATACTCTTCTCCATAACCAGTTTGAAGAGACTGGCGGCGGAGGAGGAGAAGAGGAAGCGCGAGGAAGAGGAGCAGGAGAGAGCAAGACGGGAACAGGCGCAAAGAGAGAAAGAGAGGAAGCGTCAGGAGGAGAGGAAGCGGCAGATGGAGCGATTCCAGAGGATGAGAGAGGAGGAGGAACTGAGGAGGAAAGGTGAGAGTGAGAGGAGGAGGAAAAAAGAGAGGGCAGTAGGAGCAAAGAAGAAAAAGATGAAAACAAGGGAGGAGAGTAGGATCAGAGGAAGAGGGGAGAGGAAAGGAGATAACACAACTACTTTGAGGCCCAATAAAGTATGTTTAGACTCAAATAAATAAATGTCATTTTACCAAAATATAATTTACTACACCCTCACTACAACAATTAAAAAAATGAAACCTGCAGCAACTAAATATCCAGTTAGCTTATAGTTTTTTTTAAATTTCCTGGAAATCACGTTTTGTCCCCCTCCAGCTGAACTAGAGCGTCTGCGGCTGGAAGAGGAGAGGAGGCAGGAGGAGGAGAACAAGAAGCTACAGGAGATGGATGAGAGTGAGAGGATAGAGTACCTCCGTAGGAAGGAGCAGGAGGAGGAGGACAGGAGGAACAAAGAGGAGGAGCGTAACAGGATAGAACAGGAGGCTGCCTCGCAGGCTGCAGAGGAGGCCAGGCTGCAGGCAGAGCTGCTCGCCAGGTATATACATTTGTGTTCTGTCTCTGTAAACAAGGTCGATCATATTATTACAACACAGGGTCCAATAACAGGATTACATTGTAGTTCCCTTTATGAGCTTTAGAAAAACAAAATTCATATACAAAATTTATAACCAGTAGTTTGGTGAATAATAATTATAGGGCAAAGAAATACAGTGCTATAGAGTGCTAATGAATAAAGGAGTCTCACAGCTTTAGCGAAAAGCTGCTCTGGATTCTGGTGGTAAGACAAAGGATTCTTGTTATATATCCTTTTTGATTAAGATGTTTCAAAAGCATCTTGTTTTCTGTTGCAATACTTTTACATTATGTTTTGCATTGCCTCTGATTTACATTTGTGTTGGAGGAGACAGTTGCTCTCTCTCTGAGTTTCTCTCTTCTTCTGTCCTCCCTGCAGACAGATGGCGCTGTTGGAGCGTCAGTTGGCCTTTAAAAGGGGTCTCACATTGGAGGCCGGAGGTCTGGAGAAAACTCAGGGTATCTCCAGACCGTGGATCTACTCTTATTTCACTTTATTACAGCTACTGGGTTTAAATCCAACTAAAGCTAACCACAACCCCTGACCTTTAACCTCCATTTGAGATCATGATAGTTTTTGTTTGATGAAATGGTTCACTGATCTTGGAAGATGATCAAATCAAATGGAACACATTCAGTGATGGGAGACGAGCATCTACACACTCCTCACCTGTTGCTAGAGGGAAAATACCTTCTTCATTGTCCCTTTGTCAAAGACACCATTTGCTTTCTGTTGTCTTTATTTCTATAGAAGACAAAAGTTTTAAGTTGTGTCGTAAAGTGCACTCGCAGCTGTATAAGCCCCGCTTCTTTTTGCGTCCACAAAATGTATGTATGCCACTGGACTAAATAGCCTTCACGCAACATACAGGTGGCCTGGCTAGTGTAAAGGATAAAAAAAGAACACCTCCAAACCTTATTAATACACCAACAAATAAACTGGAATATTAAGTTGCAAACAAACTAACACATCTAAATAAAGTATGATCAATGAACTAAATATATATAATAAGCCATTAGAAACTAACTATGGAAAACAAATACCTTCAAAGCATAAAAACATTTGTAAACTTCAGACCATATACCACTGGATTTAGAAGAGGTTGAATAATCATTACATGCATTGACAAAATAACATGCAGCTCAATTGGAACAAATGTCAAGTCAAGTCTTTGACTGATGGCTTGTCTGTGGGGGGATTACTGTGTCAACAGGACTGTGACGGCTTGTGACTTTTCCACATCTGCTGACACAACGAGGTGATGTAGTTTACCCATTACACACACAAGCTCAGAGGTGATGCAAGCTTACTGTAATGAGTGTCATTAGCTCCTCTACTGTGACATCCCCAATGTGCCACCTCTACACTGGTGAACGAGCCTCAGGGAACAGGGCCGGCTACAGCCAGGCTTCATAAAGCTAATTACTGATTACTATGACCCAACTGCTACTGTGTGTTTGCCTCATGGGATGCTTCTGTAAGCAAACAGCTCACACCTCAGAAAACTTTATTTTAATAGCATATCTAATATACCACTGAGGGCATAGCTGCTGTGTTTGAACAATTACTTGGATGCGCAGTTGTTACAGTAGTGGTGGTAAATAGAAGGTAGAGATCTGCAGGGATAATGGGAGAAACACCTTCAACATATTGGAATTTACTATGACATCAGAAAATATAGGACATGGCTGGCATTATTCTGTTTCTCTTAATGTCAGCAAATCCTATCAAATCCCTGTGATTGAATCCTTTCAGTATTATTCTTTTCTGGCTCCACAGTGGTAGAACGAGCTCACATCAGGACAAAACACTGTACATTGATTGGTCAACAGAATCATCACTTCTTGTGCAACAAAGGACCATGGATGTATTATGCATTCTGGATACTGAACCCAAAGATGGCGCCCATTGAGTCCATACGAATTTTTCACCTGTCTTGTTAAACAGCAAAGGGCTAAACACACAAATATGTTTTAAATATCCCATTGATTGTGACGGAGCTATAAACACTCAACGCAAATAATTTTTATTTAATTTTGGAAATGTTGTGGGAAGTTATATTCTCGCTATTTTGTTTGATGTTTCAAAATGCATTTTCCAAACGGTCCGAATGTGTCACAGTGTCGTGTGTATCTGTTCCAACGACAATCAATGAGAAGAAAGAACCCAAAACTTTTGATGTCCTCCATTGTGTTCTCGTGTTCCTTTGTGTTACGTTAGATATGATGTCACACTTATGTGGTTGACGTGGCTGTCTGGTAACAACCCGTCTACATTTAAGAGAAAACTTGGCATTTGTCCCATTTCAATTCCACAAAAGACACTTCTTCACTTTGATTTGAGAAAAACCCCTAAACTAACTTTGTTTTTCTTCTTTCCTATTATTATTATTAATCATATTAGACTTTTACTTGTTATGGAGTATTTTTGCATTATCGTTAATGGCGATGTCAAGTTTTTTGTGGTCAGAAGTTTTTTAGTATCGTAGCTGCTTTAAACTCATTGATCTGAGAGGCCATTAACAAAGCGTAACAGTGGCAATAATGCTGTGGTCGAAGGCAAACTGACATTTAGAAGAAGACTTGGACTTGACTGGAAGAATTGAGTCTAAAAAATGTATTTGACATAGGAAGATATTATTTGAAAGAAACTGGTTTGATCAATAGAATTTAGTGAGCAGTGAGGTTTTTTTTGTTTTTTTATGGGAATATATTTTGGTCTACACTCCAACATAGTAGGTGGCCGTAATGCAACTTAACGTTGGTTGCCACCCGCCATTATAAGTAACAAAGAAGAAGAAGAAGAAGAAGACAAGGAGGCAGCAGAAGAAGAGGCACCAATGTAATTACAGAGTGATCATCTTCGACATAGACGAGCTTTGCTCACCCAGTTGATTTACTTTTGACCCCGGAAACTGTTGATCTTATAGCTTTACCGTTAAGAGGGTAAACAGTAACGTTACTATTTATTCCCATATGCATGTTAAAAGAAACACTTTTTGATAATGGGAGTCTATGCAACGGCAAAATAACATGAAACAGTCTTTAACAATAGCTAATGTTATGAGTGTTCTGTTTAACTAGCTAACTTTATATCAAAAGCATCGCGTTAGCTGCGTTTGCAGTTAGCTAACTGACTAACGTTAAACCGTTTAACTTATCTCACACGAGCACAAACGGTAAGTAAAATGTTTCATCCTAAATTCGACTCCGATAGGTGGCATCCAACACTGTTTGACCAGTAAAGAAACTATGGGCTGACACACAGGTCGTACGATAACGTTAGCTCGTAAACCGTCTGCACGATTGTGTTGTGTTTTATGTTTTATGGCTGCATGAACAGACCTGTTTCTGCTGAACTAGAGAACGTAACCAATATAATCAAACTAACGTTATGTATTTATTTACGCTAACTGCATCACCAGTCTTGTGTTATGCAACTCCACGAGGCTCCTTGTCCTTTCTTTGACACATATACGTTAGTTAACGTTAGATGTGCTACATTATGTTCCTACACGTTTAAAGTTAAAGTCTGTTTAGGAGAAATGCTGTCACTACGATCCTGTTGCAGGTGGGAAACATTCACCAAAACTTTGAGTGTATTAACTGATGCAGAGTCCTAATAAGATTCTTGTTGTAAATCAAGCTGTGCAGTGTACCAACATGAAACCAATATGATTCTACCGTATGTGTGCCACTTATTAGCAGCAGGGGTTGTAGCCCATTCTGTGGTCTGGTTGCTGTCACACCGACCACTGGTCACTTCCACAGTCTGAGGGAAGTTCCCTCTCTGTTCCTTGTAACATAAAGTGTGTCCATGATTGTGACATTAGAAAAAGGTCAGTTTCAAGTTTTTATACAGTCTATGGTTCCAAAGTAGGCCTAAAGAGACCAATTTCAATTTTCTAATTTCAAACTGCCTTTTATTGCAAAGATTCTAGAAAGAATTGTGTCCAAACAGCTGCTCACTGTACTGGAAAATAACAAAATATTTGAAAAGTTTCAATCTAGTTTCAGGAAGTACCACAGCACTGAGACTGCCCTGCTTAAAGTCACCAATGACCTTTTAATGTCTGCTGATGATGGCATGTGCTCAGTCCTGGTACTCCTGGACCTTAGCGCTGCTTTTGACACCATTGATCACAACATCATGTTAGAAGACTGAGGCACTGGGTGGGGATATCTGGTACTGCCCTAGAATGGTTTTCATCCTACCTGTCAAATAAGAAGTTTTGCGTGTCTGTAAACAACTATGTCTCCTCATTCTGTCCAGTTAAAAATGGTGTGCCTCAGGGGTCGGTCTTAGGACCCATTTTGTTTTCCTTGTATCTGCTTCCCCTTGGACATTTTATCCATGAACATGGCATTTCTTTTCATATTTATGCTGATGACACACAAATATACTTGCCCGTCAGATCCACAGACCCTGGAATGCTGAGTTCACTTAACAACTGCCTTTGTGAAGTTAAAAAATGGATGTCAAATAATTTCCTCCAGCTGAACTCAGACAAAA
>NC_060156.1:24929396-24931931 GCF_021292245.1 Micropterus dolomieu | reverse complement strand
GCTCTGCAGAGAGCCAAGCAGGACATGGCCCGCCAGGTGCGCGAATACCAGGAGCTGATGAATGTCAAGCTGGCTCTGGACATCGAAATCGCCACCTATAGGAAACTGCTGGAAGGAGAGGAGACCAGGTGGGATAAACTTGGATATTCAATGTAGTTTCATGGCTGCAGCATCAGCTTCAAGTCTGAATTAAACAGTAACTCTTCATTATTTCACCATTAGACTGGCCAGTGGAGGCTCCAGTGCAACCATCCATGTGCAGCAGACCTCTGGAGGTGGTGGTAAGTTTAAACATCGTCATCATAAGTGATACCTGAACCAACAGACCACATAGACAGATGGATAAATGATAATACTTGCCTGCTTGTTTTTTTCCTGCTCTAGGATTCTCCAGCTCCAGCTCCGGCGGGGGATTCAGCTATGGTGGTGGTTATGGCAGTGCTCTTACCAAGTCCACAGTCTCAACCACCAGTTCCAGGAGAGTCTATTAAAAAGAAAACCTGTCCTTCTTCCTGTTCCACTCTTAAATTTGATCTGTACCCTTTCATGGTGATACACTATACTGTTTCTTAATGTACAAGAAAAGGGTCAGGAAAAAGAAAGTTTTGATGGATCCTTAAAACTAAGCAAGGAAAGCATTTGAAAATCTCTATCTTGACAACTTCGACTTTTTGTACTGTATCTGACAAGGGTAGGATGTTTTCAGTTGACATATTCACTCCTACATTTGAGCACTGATTAGTAAGTGGAAGAAGAAGTCAAGTAACTTTGAACTGATTGGCTTCTGGCTTGTTCTTTTTCCTGTCAGATATTTCCCTGCTTAGTTTTGCCTTATTTTGCCTTCAAGATAAAACTATGTTGAAACCAGAAGTCTTTTTATCAACATGACTGATGAATGTTGCAACACATCAAATACATCTAAATAAAGTAAATCTGAGAACTAAAATGATTGCCTCTCACTGTCATTATTGTTTTGATAAATTAAAGACAAGAGAGAACAGAGCCTGCTTCTTCGAACTTAGGGAGGAATTTACTTTAACAACAAGATGACATTTTCACGCTGAGATGTCACATGGGGGCAGTGCTGTGCCACTTTTCCTCTACTCACTTCCTCCTGGGTTTTGCAGTCCGCGAGATATGTATCTACAGTGTGTCATCTCTACATTGTCATTTCTAGTAAATATCAAAACCATGATTCATAAAGCTTTTAATTCCACGAAGCATTGCTCATTATGTTACCACTCTGTGAGATTTCATAAAAACTGGATAAACAACTTGGCAATAAAGTAATTAATCCCATTAACAATAGGTCTTGCAGTTCAAACACATTCAGTTTTAAAAGAGTAACAGAAGCTGGGGGAGACAGGTAACGTGAGGAAAAGAGGAACGTGCTGAGTGGTGCGCTGTCCTAATCGACTATCTGAATGGCAGCTTTGCTTTTGTTGAAGTTGAAGCTTGTTCATCTGAATAAGAGAATAAGGCCCCATCTGCACTACTCTGTTTTAGTTTAGAAACGGAGAATTAAAACAAATACGATCTCCAATAAGTATATTTTGTTTTCAAAACTCATTACAAATGAGCATTTGTGCTTTATATAAAAAAAATCGTGTGTGGGGTTGCGGTGGAACAAGCCCCGAACCCCCCCTAGCATTTCTGCGTCCCCCCCAAGGTTCTAAGCATGGTTCTAAGTCACTCGTACGCCCCTCTATTTCACTTCAAGATAATATTTTCTAATTGCACAATGTAGTGTGACATCTGTTTTACAAACTAATATGTCTGTTTACTTCCTCACATGACCTCTTTATCATCAAACTATTACCCCACTATAACCATGGCATTACTAAAAAATAAGACATGGTAGAGGCCACAGGATCTCTGACAAAGGTGTCAAAGATGGTAAATCCTGAACTTCAATATACAAATCAAATAGAGTCTCAACAATGAGGTGGACTGAAAGCTAAATTGAAAAACCAACTGCAAACCCCCCAGAAAACATAAAAAAAACATGATTTGCATACAAGTTAGCTTACATGACATGCAGCCTTCTGAGTTGCTGACAGACTCACATCCAGAGCCAGGCATGTGTGTAGGCTACTGTCATTGTAAGCAGTCAGGATACTGCCCACACAGTGGTGGACAAACACAGAGTAAGCACTATTCCACCAACAACATAGAGAAATAAGCCAAGGAACCAGTGACACATATTCTTTCAAACTAATAGCACCCTTATTCTTCTTAATCAGGTGGAATGATGTCTGAAATGGCCTTGAAGGTTTAGGAGTTGCAGTTTGAATTTGGAAGGGAAATGCATGTTTTCATGCTTAGACCTCTATCACATGTAAAAATGTACTGCGTTGATTGAACTGCATTTTTTCTGCACACAGTGGTTTATTTTTAAATGTGCCTCGTGCACTCAAAGTCTCTATTGGCAGGTTAACAAAAACAATCCTTTTTTCGTCTTCACCTAAGGGCGAGAGTGTTGGCAGTGAGCATTTATTGTTGGATTTGGTCCCAAAGGAAGTCAAGTTGACGCAT
>NC_060156.1:24911896-24921896 GCF_021292245.1 Micropterus dolomieu | reverse complement strand
GTTAATTATTAACATTCACTGCAAACAGGTTACAGCTTTTTACAGAAAATATTCAGATGTAACATGAACATTTTCATAAGTAACTGTTAGTAACTTCAATTATACATTTTTCCCAGTAACTGTAATAGAACAGATTTATTTTGTAATTAAATTATGTAAATAAATTACATCTAACCATTTACTCTCTAACACTGGTAGAAAGATGAAAAAAATGCAAACAGAGTTCAGACATTGACGAATTAATGGCAGGACTTGAAAGTCTGCTTACTAATTAGACTCAGAGCAGTCAACAGGAACACAGTCAATTTATTCATGTTTTATATTTGTTCAGTGGTTGAACAGCAAACTGAGCTAATAACAGCAGCTAATTAAGTTAGCTCTTAACTAACTTCAGCCACAAGTAAAGTTATCTGTCCATCAGGAAACTCTGAGTTAAGGCAGAGCAGCCGGGGGAAATCAGAAAGAAAACTAGAAAAATATTTTCTCCATATTTCTAAAATTTCTCCATCAAATATAATCCAGTTGTACCAAAATCAGTGAAAAAAAAAAGATGTGTTTTTGTACAGTAAGCAATGTGGCCTGGCCCCAGAATCACTATGCTTCAGCAGTGTCATATTGAGAAATCTTTTCATTGGACGCTAAATGAATACAACTATAATAATAACAACTGCAGAATGAGTCATTAACATCTGAAAATGGTTTTACAAACAATTATCAAGAATACATACAAAACACATTTTTTGTCATTGATGGGCCAGATACTGCCATCGGGATGACATAGTGCAAAGCATATCATAAAAAAACATTTATACATGGATTTTGGAAATGGGAGATTTTGTTTTATGTTTCTCTAAAAATACACTGTGAAGAAAACACACGATTGATACTCTCTCCTCTTCATTTGCCTATTTGGCTTCAAAGTAATCCAAAAGTAATTGAAAGTAATCAGATTACATTACTTTTATTTGTGGTACTTGGATTACGTTACTGATTAAATTTTTAAACAAGTAATAGGTAATTGTACTGGATTACATTTTTAAAGTAACCCTCCCAACCCTGCCCAAAGTTTATGATTAATGGCACAGCAGCTGCCAGTGTTTGTTGTCCTCTTTCACGTGTGGCTGCGAGCTGCAGATACATAGTATTTGTTATATAGGCAGGTTATAGGTAACGGGGGGAGGGTCCTGCACCTAGAGTGCGAGTCATGTCTGAAGTCTTTGGAGGACGAGTCTCAAGTGAAGTCTGAAGTCACTGTGTGTGCGACTTGTGTGACTCGAGTCCGAGTCTCAAACTTGAATCCCCATCTCTGGCTCACATTGCTGAGCCTCCGATGAAAGACAAATATTTTAGTTACTGAAAAGCAGGCAGGCGAGCTAACGCCAATGTATCACGTCGCCTGAATGCAGTCAAAGTAATGTTATCATGCAGCCTGCCTGGATTAGTTCAACCTCAAGCTGATTAAAAAGATTACTGTAGTTGCAGTGGGAGTTTACCTGAGTTTTTAGCATGTTGTGTGAACCTGTTTTCTGATGAGTTGGATTTTGTTTGCTCATGAGTTTGAGCATGCGTACAAGCTCACACCAGGTTGCAATCTAAAAAGCGCACCACAAGTGGCAGCTGAAACGTACATATAGACCCTTTGAGTGTCGAAATAAAGAATACCTCCATGCTGTGAGTTCTCCATGCTGAACCCACACAGGTGTTTTCACTTACTGTTTCTGATTAGACCTCTTGTCTGTGCAGGCTTGTACAGTCTTGGCTTGATTATCATTTTCATCAATATCCTGCACCTGTTAAGGTGAAGCAGTTGTAATGCTGAAATGCACCACAAAATGACACAAAGAAGTTGATGGTGCTAAAGGATCTCAGGTGATATAACCAAGGATGCAGGTTTAACTTTAATGAATTGGATTGAAGTGTCATTTCAATGGAGGAGACACAGGAGGAGGGGGTTTGAGAGTTAAACACTTCATTTCCTGCTTTCTGGTGAGATTTTCTGCACCAATGCCTGCCTTTTCTGCATCAATTTATGAGTAAAATGTCTTCATTTATCTAAAGGGAACACACAATTCAGGTGGCAAGTGTCATTTCAAAACATAAAAATATAATGGAATATAATTCAGTAAGGCTCTCAGGCATTCTGTATTGTTTTCAAATATGCATTCTCCTGTAGATCAACTTTTCTCATTTAATATCATCCCTGCTGAGTCAACGCACATGCAGGCATAATTTAGTCTTCCTTCCTCTTTTGTGTAGTTTGTTTGGGGAAGTAACCTCTTTAAATGTGCATGTAGAACCTATTCACATCAGTAATACATTAATTAATTTATAAATCCTGGGACCTTAACAGCTCCTGTGTTTTAGTAGGTTTTCTGTTCATGTTCTGTTCAACTGCCTGCCCATTTAATATCTAAACCACATATCTGTGTTGTTTGAGAAGAAGGTCAACAACTCCCAGGCTACCTGCAACTTGAACCTGGGTAGAGCTCTAATCAACCACAGTAAGTGAAAACACCAGTGTAGATGTGCAGCACTTTAACATCCGATTTTTTCCCCAGATCTGATTTTTTTGTTTGGCCTGAAACTGATTGTCTGATGACAGCAAACACTTGAGTCTGATATAGGCCACATTTAAACAACAATGTGAACTGTCAAACAAAAAAATTGGAATTGAGCATTAAGGTCTGCACGTAGCCAAAGTGGCCCAAATCCGAACTGGAAAAGATCAGATTCCATGTGACTTGGCCTGTTCACACTGGAATAAAAAAAATCAGATCTGAGTCACATATGAGCAATGTGAGAAATTCATAGAATGTGTGTGTTTATGTTTGTGCTACGGGCTTAAAGCACGCTCAACATACCCAACATATGTTCTTAGTATCTGGCTTCACTATAAAGCTGATAATACACGGGGCAATTTTTTGAGCAATGTTGCTAGTGGCAAGTCCGACTATGTTTTGAATGGATAGCTGTGGTGCGGGGCAGGCGGCGGAGTGGTGGGGGAAGGGGATTATGGTAGTAATCTTTACTCTTTACCATTGACGGCAACAATGCCCTGCACGATTGCTCTAAAAGTTGCTCCGTGTATCATCAGCTTAAGCCAAACAACAACAAGTGGTCACATGACGCTCTTTATCAACTCAGTATGTCAGCCCAGGGTTTCCCAATCAAGTCATGTGCACATTCATGTAAAAGGGAAAATGTTTGCAGAAGAAGAAAAAGAAGAAGAGCAAATTTTAACATAATATTAGACAAATACAAATAAGTTAAATACATAATCCAGGCTAAAGGCACCACAGCTGCAGCTGCCAAAGGCAAGAAGTGCAAGTTAAAGGTTTATAATATCGCTGCCCCATCATAAGGGTACGAGTTATGGGACTATAATTAGCTAAACGTGGGGCAGTACATTATCAGTCTACATAATATAAGAAACAAATGCAACCTAAAGTATAAAAAATATTAATGTAGCAGACCTAAATTTTAGTCATGCAATTTAATAAATTTATGAGAATTGATACCCAATTATGAATTAATATTCATAAAATCAAAATTTTCGTCGTTTCAGGGCACCACCGGAGTTGTTATAATCCTAGAGTCTCCGGACCTCTAGGTAGTTTTAATAATTATACAATTATTACTAGTGATCAGTTAGTTAATAATCACTCAATTATCTTAAATCAGTCAGTCAGTCTCATATCTAAAGGGTCAATTCTCTTGGCAGGAACTAGAAATAGGCAACACATACAACTCTTGATTATATTACAGTGAATTTAGTGAACTAAGGTGATAAAAAAGATGGTTGGATACAGGGAACATAAACATTTGCTGAACAATGAGCCTGGAGGTTCGATTGTGGGAAGCATTTGACTCATACGGCATAGAAGAGCTAATTAAAGTAAACTAATGCTATAATTTAGGAGTTAAAATGGACATCTGATCACAGAATGTGTGTTAAGTCTTGCTGCTTGTCGACAGCCTGCTTTTGGCCTGTTGCACGGGTCCCACGCTAGCTGCCTGATCCTGGCTTTTTGCTAGGGATTCTCCGGGGTTTTCCGTGTCTGATTGAAAACGCCTTCTCCGTCTGGCAATTCGGCTGTTTTCAGGTTTCCTTCGTTGTAGCTGGCGAGACCACGTGGCTTGGTCTGACCTCGGTGAAGTTGGCTCGACGAAAAAGGCTTAAAATGGAACTTGACGTTCCTGAATTAGTCCAGTGTAACTTAACGGACTGATAACTTTAACAAACAAAAGAAATAAAGAAAATAAAACAAACTGAAGGCAGATCGACGTCGCGGCACTTCAGGTGTGTAGCTTCACGCGAAACAAAAGGCCTGTTTCGCTGGCCGACTGAGGGCGTTGCCTGGCGCGGCACGCCGACGCGTGCCGAAGCGTCCAGAGAGCCGAGCAGAGCGGAAGAGAGCCAACAGCGAAGAGAAGACCGCGAGAGGTCGCGTGTCGTTCTTTTGTTGCCTGGGGCGTGGTTCCCCAGGGGGCGTCTCAGGTTTCCCAAGGGACTGCCTTTCTAAACTTAATGTCTAAAAAGAAATCTATTTGCACATCTTATAATCAAATATTTTCCACAATCGAACCTCAATGGTCGAACGGTTGTACTGTTCTAGGCATTTGGTAACAGGAAAAAACTGTCACATTATTGGTCAGGATATTTATACATTTAACGGCATTTCCAACGAGGGCATGTAATACTTATTTCGTCCACTTGGGGGAGCTCAGGTTACATGAGGAAAGCTTGGATTACATTAGATGAAGGAGTGTCTTGCTGAAAATAAAAACACTGCACAAGTAACTTACTTTTCAGCACTAATATCAACAACGGATAGCAACAATAGTTAACATAACTACTCAAATAGAGGCAAACGTAATCAGGTAACTAAAGATTTAATTAAACTTTATTAAATGCTTTGAGTCTTTGGAGACTGCAGTCCTTGGTCATTGAAAGTTCAGTGTAACTCTGGACCATGTCATACTTGGGTGAGACCGGGGTTTTTCTTTTTGATGTGGTAATAAACAAAAGTAAGGTCAGTTGCCACGGAAACGTGTGTGGGGGGCCAGTTTTGATAGGCTGTTTAGGGAAATGCCAATGGCTGGTTCGTGTCCCTTTGTCAGTTTAACAGTCAGGCCCCGCGTTATCAGCTTCGGAATCAAAAAGGTGCCAGTTTTATGGTCGGGATAGCACTTAAAGAAAGCAACTTTGACCCCTCCCCTTCTTCTCTGGGGAGGAGAAAGGAGTTTAGAGTAGCTCCAAATTTATTCAATATAAAATGCACAAATCCACACCGTTGTTCACTACAACTGATTAACTGCCATCAACTAAGTTCTCTTCCTACATCCCTCAGCCCCCATTCGCTCTGATCTATGCACTGCTTGAAAACTGTCAACACATGTCTGCTTTTTCCTTACTGGAAACTGCTACCGTCTCACCCTTCTGTAACACTGGTATCAATCTTTTTTTTTTATAACCCTGACATTCTACGTATTGCTGACCACAAATGCATTACAGGAGTCTCAGGGCCTAGCGTACCACAAAACTTCCTCCAACTATTCCTCTTTGCATCCTTTATAACTCTTCTTGCTACTGCTCTTAACTGCTCTTGTACTCCATTGCATTAACCAACGTTGGAAACTTTCTTAGTCTTCTATATGCTCTATTCTTACTCCTTACAGCTAGATCACATTTCACACCTTATTCCACCAGGGGACCAGCATACGAGACCTAGGTTTCTGCTTCACAGGAATGGTACTGCAAGCGGCCTCATGTATCATGACACTAATGGAAGTATTCCAGTTATCTACAGAACCCTCACTATCAATCTTTCCTACTAAACTTTGAACCCTCTCCTGAGAAAAGTTATATCTAGGGGCTTTCTTTTCCACTTCTCTTCTCAAATCCCTACCAAACATGCATAAAATAGGATAATGATCACTACCCAATGTATGAGTCTTTAACATCCCATTCACCAACTATAGCTAAGTTTGATGAAGCAATTGACAAATCTATATGACTGCAGGTATTTCTGACAATATGATACCTGGTTGGCCTTCTACTAACTCGTACTTAATAACACCATTTTCATCCCTATGATCACTACACCATAAAGGGTTATGTGCATTAAAATCTCCAAACCATATAACAGGACACCTTACCTTCTCCATTATTTCATCAAAATCTGACAATATCAAAAAGTAATAGAATTTTTACTGCTCGGAACCTCCACAGCCAAACACTCAAGCTTGGAATTAATATCAACTCTCCTATACTGCAGCCCAATCTTAACAAAAGTTGCACAACCCCCACCCGATCTATCAGACCTATCTACTCTCAAACATTCATAGCCTGGGATTACAAAATCTAGAGAAGGCTTTAACCAAGTCTCTTGGATACATATCAATTCTGGTGCTTCTTTAAATTAATCAACAAACCTTATTAACTCCAGACCATTTCCTATTAAACTCCGGGCATTCCATTAAAGAATATACCACATTAAGATGCTAATGAGGATCCACCTCATCCACCTCACCAACATCCTCCATACTACTAACCCTCACCAACTGTGACCTATCCATACACTGACTCTCCGTTATGTATTGATGTAATTCTTCTGGCACCTGCGTTATACTGAGGAACCTTTCAGCTGCCCCCACCACTAACCTGATGATATCTGAACGGTTAGCTGCTTTCTTAGGTCCCACCAACACATCAGACACAAATGACTCCTTTTTCAAAATCAACAGATCAGACGGCAGGGCCAACTGCAAGTTTGGCGCAGTGAACTGGCATCCTAGCACTGCTCTAGCGTCAGCACTCCCATTTCCGCATTCTCTTCCCACTCTTTGAACTGCCTCTGCATAAGACACCTTGTTCTGCTCCCGTACAGCCTGCACCCACTTAGCCTGAACAAAGCGCTCACACCCGTGAAACCCTGCCCCATGATCCCCATCACAGTTTGGGCACTTAGGAGCCTCTGCCTTGCAACTTAGTATTGCATGATCTTCACCGCAATTTGCACATCTTTTACCCCAACAAGCCCCAGCAACATGCCCAAACCTCTGACAGTTATAGCATCGCAACAGTGGTTTAATGTACTCCCTCACATAATACTCCATACTCCCAAGAAACACTCTCTGTGGCATTACACTATCTTTAAACGTCAACAGGACTGGCGGATCCCCGGCTCCGTCCCTACGCTTAAATCTGACCACATCAGTTACCTGGCCCCCCTTGATGTTTTCTAACATTTCATTTTCAGATAAGCCAGCAAACACTCCATACACTTAGTTTGTTAAAGTTCTAAACTTCTTCTTTGCCTATCTAGCTCTCTAAAGCACAGGTAACTTTTAATGGATTAATTGCTCTAAATCCTGCATCTCCTTGGTTAGTCATCTTGTCACAAGATCGCTGACGTAATTGCCGACGTAATCTGCACTCTGCGAATGCTTTGGCGTCTGTAGCCACCTGTCGGAAGCTCCGTCTTAAACCGAACTCTTATCCAGTTTTAATCTACTCTTTTTCGTTACATTTCTTATATCCTTTTTATTTAACTTAAGTTAAAAACTTAAGTTTTTAACTTAAGTTTTACGTGGGTTAAGGATTTTAGTCATCCGACATGGATTTTAAGCTAGATGACCGTAAAAACGCGATCAACACTACTGATCACAACTATGCTCCGGCGACTAACGTTATACTAGCCGAAATAACTCTGCCCCATGAGGACTGCACACTCCTTTAAGAAAGCGAACAAAAAGATTGCTGACCTTATGGAAGACATCCGACGACTTTCAGAGGAACTCAAAGAGAAAGATTCCCTGCTGACTGGCTTTATGGATGTGGCTTCAGTACAAGCCAAACAGATTGTTTCTCTTTGCGCAACCGCTAACATCCAGGACACCGTGTTTTGGGACCCCTCTAGCCTTCCGAGGCTTTCCTCCTGCTCGACTCCGAAGCATCAGTCAACCTGGGCTGAAGTGGTGGTCCGTGGCTGCAAGAGAGGGTCGGACGGGGCTGCCTCTCCTCCGTCCATCGGCCTCTCCAACCGCTATGCAGCCTTGTCTAACGACACTCCGGTCCATCCAGCGGATGCACCTGCGGCTTCGAGTCTCCTTGATACGGATCTCTTTCACCGGCTACATCTCCTGCACTGGGCCGCCGGTCTGCCGCTGGGCCTGATCGGCGGCCGTCATCCCGGTCAAAAACCTCCGCTTCCCGACGTAGGATCCTGAAGGAGGCTGTGCTCAGACGCTCCGGAGGCCGTCTCTACCCTGCACCGTCGGGTAGCCCTTCTCTCAGGTCTGTTACTGCTACTCCAACACAACACTCGGCAGCTCACACACTCCATCCTCAGTCCGCACGCAGTGTTGAAGCAGATTCTGCTCAGTCCTGCTCTGGAACCACACAACCGGCATCTCCTCGTCCCCTTTTCTCCCCAACCACACTAATAATTGGTGACTCCATAACCAGAAACCTCCGTTTCTTTAACACTACCACTCACTGCTTCCCCGGTGCCACCACGGCTGACATTTTAAAAAAACTGTCCTCCTTCACAAGAGTGATAGTCCATGTTGGAACAAATGACACAGCTCTTCGGCAGTCTGAGCTGACAAAATCAGATTTTAACCGTCTTTTTAACTTTTTAAAGCAGTGTGGAAAGTCCGTTTTTATCTCCGGTCCCATTCCCACAGTTGGTCGCGGTGCTGGCCGCTTCAGTAGACTCCTTGGCCTCCACGACTGGCTCCAGTCCGCCTGCAGGGCTCATCGTGTGTGTTATGTGGATAATTTTAATATTTTCTGGCAAAGAATGTCTCTTTTTAAGACAGACGGACTTCACCCAAACAAACGGGGCTCAGAAATGTTAGCTGCGCACATACAGCATGTGGTGCGGTCCACACATGACTTACGTGAATGACTAATCATTCATGCAGCACACCTGGACTCACCACCGCTCACTGAACAGATCTCTGCCTCACTGCCACAAACAACTGTCTCCACCTGCTGGCATGTAAAGCCGTCTGCTCCCAGCGCTGTTCCACAGACTTCTATTCCTGTCATCATCACGCATAGACCAGTAAATGTGCACATCCCACACAGAAATAATAGTAATCTCTTAAGGATTAGGACAACTGCACCAACTCCAGCACCCAGAACAAACTCATTTAAAATGGCTCTCTTCAATGTGAGATCACTTTCAAGTAAGACTTTTATCTTAAATGATTTTATCTTGTCTGCAAATCTAGATTTTATGTTTTTAACTGAATCCTGGTTGCAAATGAATGACTATAGCCAGCTAGCTGAACTGTGTCCGCCTCAATATGATTGTTTTAGTCAACCGAGGGTCAGTGGTCGTGGTGGTGGGTCTAGTGAGCGTGTATAGGAAAAATTTTAAATGTCATCAAGTACGCTGTGATGAATTTAACTCCTTTGAAGTTCTCACTCTTAAAGTTGGAGGGCTGTAACCTATCATATTTGTTATAATTTATCGCCCCCCAAAACCGCCTGGAGGATTTTTATCAGAACTTCCAGAATTTTTATCTACTCTGGTTTTAAATTATGACAGAATTGTTCTTTGTGGCGATTTTAATATTCATGTTGATGACCCCACCGATGTTAATGCAACTCATACACTGGACTTGGTTTTTACCCTGGGTGTCAGCATTTCCTCTGTGGAATTGGTGGACATGACCATATCTGACCACAGATGTATTGTTTTTAGCTGCGATTCGCCTGTTACTCATGCCGCCTCACCAAGCTCCGTGTGTTCTCGCATCTTTAATAAACAAAGTATTTCAAAGTTTTGCACATTCTTTCAGAGCCAAAGCCAACACCTGTCTGATTCCAACACCAACAATCTGGTCGATCACTTCAATCATATCTACTTGTCGTCACTAAATATTACTGCTCCTCTAAAGGTTAGGCCTACGTCTAAAGCTAGTAAGCAACCCTGGATAAATGACAGCATTCGCAGCCTCAAAAGGGAATGCAGGAAAGCAGAGC
>NC_060156.1:24878590-24911876 GCF_021292245.1 Micropterus dolomieu | reverse complement strand
CAACTGACTTTTTAAATATGGCCACTTCTTTTAACTTCAAACAACATGTCAAAGGGCAAACACATAACCGTGGTCATACACTGGACTTGGTTTTTACCTTGGGTGTCAGCATTTCCTCGGTGGAATTAGTGGACATGACCATATCTGACCACAGATGTATTGTTTTTAGCTACGATTCGCCTGTTACTCATGCCGCCTCACCAAGCTCCGTGTGTTCTCGCATCTTTAATAAAGAAAGTATTTCAAAGTTTTGCACATTCTTTCAGAGCCAAAGCCAACACCTGTCTGATTCCAACACCAACAATCTGGTCGATCACTTCAATCATATCTACTTGTCGTCACTAAATATTACTGCTCCTCTAAAGGTTAGGTCTACGTCTAAAGCTAGTAAGCAACCCTGGATAAATGACAGCATTCACAGCCTAAAAAGGGAATGCGGGAAAGCAGAGCGCAGATGGAAAAAATCCAGTCTCCACATCCATTACCTCAGTCTGAAGGATTTATATAATAAAATGGTTAAGGATGCGAGAACACACTATTTTCCTGAACTCATTACTACACATAAACACAATCCCAGGTTTCTGTTTAAGACTGTGGATCAGCTGGAAATAATCATGACTGTGAATTGTTTTTCTTATTTTACCAATAAGGTGGTGTCAATCAGAGCCTGTATTACCCCCACGGCCTCTTACTCAGAGGTCCCTCACCAGCAACAAGAGAGTTTTAACCAGTTTTATCCCATCGACTTGTCTGAGCTTTTAAAAACAGTATCACAAATGAGAGTGTCCTCCAGCACACTTGATGTAATACCTACAAAGTTTTTACTGAAAGTAATGGATTCTGTTGGACCCCATTTGATCTCTGTTTTCAACAGCTCCCTATCTACTGGTTGTGTCCCTGATTATTTTTAAAACGGCTTGCGTGAACCCGCTTTTAAAGAAACCTGGTTTAGATCCCTCCCTCCCACAAAATTTTAGACCAATTTCAAAACTGCCTTTTATTGCAAAGATTCTAGAAAGAATTGTGTCCAAACAATTGCTCGCTGTACTGGAAAATAACTAATTATTTGAAAAGTTTCAGTCTGGTTTCAGGAAGTACCACAGCACTGAGACTGCCCTGCTTAAAGTCACCAATGACCTTTTAATGTCTGCTGATGACGGTATGTGCTCCTGGACCTTAGCGCTGCTTTTGACACCATTGATCACAACATCATGTTAGAAGACTGAGGCACTGGGTGGGGATCTCTGGTACTGCCCTAGAATGGTTTTCATCCTACCTGTCAAATAGGAAGTTTTGCGTGTCTGTAAACAACTATGTCTCCTCATTCTGTCCAGTTAAAAATGGTGTGCCTCAGGGGTCGGTCTTAGGACCCATTTTGTTTTCCTTGTATCTGCTTCCCCTTGGACATATTATCCATAAACATGGCATTTCTTTTTATATTTATGCTGATGACACACAAATGCACTTGCCCGTCAGATCCACAGACCCTGGAATGCTGAGTTCACTTACCAACTGCCTTTGTGAAGTTAAAAAATGGATGTCAAATAATTTCCTCCAGCTGAACTCAGACAAAACAGAAATCCTGGTCATCGGGTCCCAGCAGATGGCAAATCAAATACTGCCATCTGCTGGTTCCCTAGTAAATCACATTAACCCTGTGGCAAAGAACCTTGGTGTTTAATTTGATAGTAATTAAAATTTCGAGCAGCACACCACAAAGCTTGTTCAATCATGTTTTTATCAACTTAGAAATATAGCAGAAATTCGATCTATGTTAACTTTTAAGGACACCGAGACCATTTTACACGCCTTCATCTCATCACGCCTGGATTATTGCAACAGCCTTTTCACCTGTTTAACCCAAAAATCTATTGATCGACTCCAGACTGTCCAGAACTCAGCTGCCAGGCTTTTAACCAGAACAAAGAAATATGACCACATTACTCCTATTTTAGCTTCATTACACTGGCTCCCAGTATGTTTTAGAATTGACTTTAAAATTCTATTGATCACTTTTAAAGCTCTTCATGGCCTCTCGCCTTGTTATATTTCTGACCTTTTAGTCCCATACAGAGGTCTGTTGTCTGTTCCAGAGTCTCGACTGAAAACTAAAGGGGACAGAGCGTTTGCTGTCAGGGCCCCGAGGCTCTGGAACAGCCTGCCCGAGGAAATCAGATCGGCTGAGTCAGTGAACTCTCTTAAGTCCTTTCTTAAAACATAGTTTTATAGGAGAGCCTTTCCCGATCTTATTTGACTTTATTTTATCCCTTTTATTTGATTCTATTTGACTAATTTTATATTTATCTGAAACGTTTCAATGTTTTCATGCTTTTATCTTGTATTGTTTTTGTATTATTGTCTGATGTGCGCAGCTGTATGGTTAACCGGTCAACATGCATATAATCAATAACTTAGAGTGTAGTAGTGCGCCTAAATCTGCTACTCAGTGTGGTAGCAACCACTATCTTTAGTGCCCCTAGTGGCAGCGACCACAACGACCAGTGCAAGACAGGCAGCAGTGGTCAGTGTGGCAGCGACCCAAGACTGTGGAGCCTCCCGTCTCATGCCCTCCTTCCTTGTTCCAAATTAAAAGATTAAGTCTGGTTCGCTATGTCTTCTTCATACTTTGGTGTTATTGAACTGAACAGCAACGGCAATCATGCGCTTGAATAAAATACTATCTATTAAAAGGCCATTAAACCTTGTTTATAAAAGTTTGATAACTTCACAGGTAATTTATCGTTTTTTTTTTTTAGTCAACATTTTAGTAGAAATATTATACTACTTAATTAGGGAAGGTGTTATAAATGTTTGTGTCTTTCTTATCAACTTAGTTAGCCATTTAACTTTTAAAAGTATTATTTAAGGTATTTTTTTATGTTGCATAGGGTAGCCTATCTTTCCTTTAAATAATGACATTTGTTCCTCCAAATGAAATTAAGTAAGATCTTATATAATTATTTGTATAATTCAGCAGGTTATTGCAGAGTTTTTCATTCTTATCACATCCAGGTATGTAACTGGGTTCTTCACTGGATACCATTAACTTCTGATAGTTCACATTCCTGAAGTGGTAGCCTAATAAACAGATTTGTTCAAGTTCATTCTTAAACCTGAGACAGTAGAAAACTCCTCAACACATCTAATTGCTTTGATTCATTCCTCTCTATTAGACAAAAAAATTATCATCTGCCAGTTGAGATAATTTAAATTATCTAAGGTCACTTTAGGCCTACTTTGAAACCATAGACTGTACAAAAACTTGAAACTGACCTTTTTCTAATGTCACAATCATGGTCACAATTTGTGTGACAAGGAACAGAGAGGCAGAAGAGACTGTGGAAGCCTGGCAGCGACCACTATCTTTAGCGCCCCTAGTGGCAGCGACCAGATCACAGAATTGGCTACAACTCCCTCTCCTTATTATTGTCATTTTTAATGTAGTTTAATTTTTTCAGAAGGTTGGCTGACTGATATGTATAAAACTGTATTTAATTACCCTCTACAGGACACTCATGTGGGACAAAGTTGTGTCACTTTTTTTGTTTATTGTAAAGATTGTCCAGACTGCAGACAATTTGCGTCAACATGAAATCTTATTACATAATAACACGTGTCAGTGAAGTAGTGGTTGTCGGTTGATGGCTTAAAAACAACATTTCCAAAAAGTATGGTTTTGGTCTCCAGATATATAAAAAAAAAAAAAAAAAAAAAGTCTGACATGTTGTAGAAAGAAACAGTTTTGATGTTTTTTTACCCTAGCAAGCTTTCGAGAGGATGAGAGAATTCAATGCAAAAAAATGTTTAGTTGGTAATTTGTTTTCTGGATCTGGCTAATCAATATAATTCTTTCTGGCAGCTCACTCTCAAATCTTAAATGTCCAATTCACCTTAATCGCTCCACAGAGGAGAGTTTTCAATCCCTGCTCACAACTGCATTACAAAGGTATTACCACATGATGATAATATAACTTTAAGAAAAACTTAAGATTAAATTTTGAGTGTGGTTTATTTCTCTGTATTATAAAATGTTTTATGCTGTTTCCAGTTGCCAGTTGGATTAAGTTATATAGTTGTAGACAAGAAGCTGAATAATTAAACTGCACTTGTGATTTAATTGTGCATGCAGGTAAAACTTTGAAGAACCCCCTCCAGCTGTTTTGCGGTCAGAGATCTGGCTGAAATGGATGTCAGCATTGCCGTGTCACTGATTCGAGGCCAGATGGGTGCAGTGGTTGAGCGAGCAGTGAATGGAGCAGTGGAGACGGTGCTGGCTGAGATGCTCAAAGTGGTCGGAGTCAAGTTTGAGGAGCTGAAAACCCAAGTTGTGCTGATGAAGAGGGACATCATGGCGCTGCAGCGGGAAAAGGCCGTAAAAGAGAAGGAGAATGACAACATTCGAGCCAAGCTGCGCTACACCGAGCTGAAGCTGAAGTACTACAGGCAGGGAGTGGAGGAGGAGCTGCAGCAGAGAGCCTCTGCCTCCACTCTTGTCCGCATCCACCCGTCCACCTTCACCCAAGCACAAAGAGGTGCTGCAAGTGTCTCCTCCACCGAGACCTCTCCATCATGCCCAACTCAGACCAAGACCTCCGAGGGACAACTGACGAGAAGCAATCAAGGTAATGACCTCTGACATGACTGACTCCTACTTGTGCCGTCCACTCCAATGAGTCTCACTTGTTCCTTTGTATTCCTAGAATGTTGCTCCTCTACAGAGAGCACGAGCAGGTGTGCGATCAGAGTGCGCTGTCATTCGGATGTGGGAGTTGCCAGCTCCGAACCATCGGACTTGCTGCTGCCCGTCTCGCTCTCTGTGAACACACTAACTGAATCTGACAGCAGTACAGGTACAGAGCTGAGGAATGTGTGTGCGCATCATTACATGCTTTCCTACATTTGATCCCTCCCAAATTAATTCCCTCCCCTCATCACATCAGATTTGAAAGGTATGGTGGTAGCCTAAAGTAAGACTAAGGTAGAAATACACCAGAATTTAAATCTCAATTGTAGTTTTTACATTGGAATTGTTTTTGCCTCTTTTAACCGTTTTGGCATCTGCCTCCAAAATTTTCACTACTGGTCAGGCTCTACTTACCAACACAAATTATGCTAATTTATCATTGATTAAAGTTGGGACTGGCAAGTAATAAGAAATAAAGAAAAGAAAAAGAATTGTTTGAGATCATTTTGAATAATTGTCTCCAGTCTCCAGTTTGTCCACCAGAGAGCACTCAATAGTTTATTTTTCAACTTAAAACTGTCCTGCTCAGTTCATACTGTATAGTGGTCAGAATTCTTTAAATCTTAAAAACAAAACAAATTAAGAAATGCTCATCAAATATGTGTGTGATTATTGGCTGATATACTATTACAATTAATGTGTTTTTTAAACTCTCAAATATTGATGCCTTGAATATCATGTCATGCTATACTTTTAATGGTGAATAGAAAAACCCTCAGCAGTCAACTGCATATGCATTGACAAAATATGATTGTTGTTCCAGCATATCCATGCACAGATAAAGTAGAGTGAACTTGGGCTGGGCAATAAAACAATAATGATAATTATCGCAATATAATTTTCCTCTTTAACAATATAATAAATGTTCAATATATCGTCAATAAATATTTGGTTTAATTCATTTGAATTACGGACAAATTAGCACTTAATTCTTTTTGATTTACCATTTTTCTATCTATTTACTAATCATATTTGTTGAAAAAGATTTTATCATAATAGTTTTGAATGTTTTACCTCAGATTTGTGAAATGATCCACTGTTTTCTGTGTATCTGACGATAAAGAAAAGTTTAAACCACATAATTAACCTTCTGATTTCTTGAATTTTCATTCAGTAGCAAAAATCCACCTTAAAACTTGAAAGAAATAATGATTTGGCATATATCGCGATAATTATCGATATCGAATGATATAAAATGTGTTCATTTTTGGCCATATCGCCCATGTCAATGTTTGTGCAGTTTTGTTCTGTTCCACAGATCAAGACACAGCTCAGAGGAAAGATGATGATCAGGAGGACGACTGTGAGTGGACCATCACTCTGCAGCCGCAAACAGAAAGTGTGGACGCTGTCATGGCCCCTCCTCCTGTCCAGGCCCTGACTGTCGATCTGGGGCAGCAATCAGCCGCTGACTCACTGTCCCCAAATTGTTCCACCCAGGCCGATAGCTCCACTGTGCCCTCCTCTGTTTCACAGGTGACAACACATACGCACACTCCACTGAAGTGGGCCTACGTGGTCGTTATGTTGACCTCTGGCCTCTTAGAATGAGGACATGAGAAAAGGCTAGCTCTTTTTCTTAGTAATTGGAGAGCACAGTAGAAGAAACAACTGCTTTAAGTTAGAGAACGTATATTTAATAATTTTTTATTAATTTGTGCTTTAAGTACAAAGATATTTTCAATTCAATTTTATTTATACAGCGCCAAGGGGAGCCTACACAATATACAAACAGAGGTACAGATATTTACAGTAGTGTTAATGATAATAATTATAATGTTACAATAGGACTAGTAAAAATAATTGTAGCAGAGGGTGTCGAGCAGGAACACGGGGGCAGCAGGTGACCCGCAGCCACAGATCCAGATTCCACAGCTCCAGAGCCAGAAACGCCCGCAGGAAGTGATAGGAGGAGAGAGGAGAGGGACGAGAAAGCACAAGACTACCAGAAAGGGGAGAAGTTGTTAGTAACATGCAATAATGGGATGAGGTTGCATACAGAGGGAGAGAAAGTAGAGGAGAGAGGAGCTCAGTGCATCATGGGAAGTCCCCCGGCAGTCTAGGCCTATAGCAGCATAACTAAGGGATGGTTCAGGACTCACCTGAGCCAGCCCTAACTATAAGCTTTATCAAAGAGGAAAGTCTTAAGCCTACTCTTAAATGTGGAGACGGTGTCTGCCTCCTGAACCCAAACTGAAACCTGGTTCCACAGGAGAGGAGCTTGATAGCTGAACGCTCTGGCTCCCATTCTACTTTTGGAGACTCTAGGAACCACAGGTGCATTCGAGCAGCCTGATAATAAGGAATTGCAGTAATCCTAAATGGACACAATTAAAATACAAATATAGAAAAGTGCAAAAGATTAAATTTTAGCTTTCAGTCATACCCAGGGCTGAAATACTGATTAATCTCTTAATCAATCAACAGAACCAACATTTGCTTGTTCTAGCTTCTCAAATATGAGGAATAGCGGCTTTTCTCTGCTTTTGTTTACTGAAGATTAGAAAGAAATGCCCCTTTACCTGTATGGTATCATCTTATCTTTCTGTATTCAGATTTTTTTCTTTTAATTTGACTCCACAGTTTAAAAGACAATATACTGTACTTGCACAAAAAAACACTTTAAGGCTGACCTAGGCAGAGAAGTATTAAACTTACTATACGCATGTTACCGGACAGTAAACTAGATGAGGTGTTAAACCTTTCTTATCACAATCCTAAAGTCCTGATCCTCTGTTTTAATGCAGGTGAAGCAGCAGGAGGAGGAGGTGGTGATCTGTATCAAAGAGGAGCCGGAGGACGAACAAGAGGAGATGGCCACTCTGCTGCTGGACTGCCAGGTGCAGCAGAGTCATCTTCCAGAGTCAGAGGTAAGGATAGAGCTGATTATCACAAGATAACTCCTGGAATGAATATCACTGACTGTTCGGAACAATCTGTGGAAGAGAACTCATGCTTTTGTCCGTCCCTCCAGGCTCAAAGCTCATTGACAGAGTGGTCAGGCCTTCCAGCTAGCCAGAGAAATCACACTACAGCCTTCAGCTCAGCCGGACCAAGCACATGTGAGTAGATCTGTGTGTGTGTGTGTGCGCGCGCAGATGTCAGTCTCCCTCTGGCCAATAAAATCATTATTGATCACTGTTATAATAACTTGAGGCTAGTATTTATTATGTAAATCCGCAACATGATAAATGGGTCTACCTCTAATCTATAATTTGATTTGTTAAAAAAGCCCATCCACTACAAACCTTTCCGTGTGTGTGTGCTCTCAGATCTGATGCCTCAGCCTGCGGCCTCCCTGCCGTCGATGGCGGCCTTGCCACTCGGCATCCCACCTCGCCAGGCCGTGCGGCCCTGGACTAAAGACCTCAGCCTTTACGAAGAATACAAACTGCGCAGGAATGAGCTCCGAAGGCGAAGCCTCAGCAGACGCAGAGAGCTGGAGAAAACACTGCCTCAGCCGCTGCTGGCAGATCTGGCTAGTCAACCTTAGTGTTCCGTCCTTACAGCAATATCTAATAATCTATTAATAATCTATGTGACACATTCCCATAAAAAACTTTTACAGTTGCCTTCATTTAATGTAAAATATGATGATGCTGTGTTGAAGGTGCGAGAGCGTCGAGAGAAGACCAGACTGAGGGTGGCCAGGTGGAGGGCAAAAAGGAAACTCCAGGCCTGTCTTGACCAGGTTCAGGTCAGTAATGTCTGTGACTTCTTTTATCACAGAAAGGAGTACATGATGTAGAGTAAGGCAAGGCAAGTTTATTTGTATAGCTCATTTCAACAAGGCAATTCAAAGTGCTTTACATAAAACAAAATAAAAGCAACATAGGGAAAAGACATTTAAATAGAAACTAAAAACAAACCAACTGCTGTTGCAAAAGCAACAACAGTATTTTAAAGAAACCAGTGTAAAGACCTCAGAACTGATGATGTGATCCACTGTTTTTTAGTGAGGACTCGAGCATTAGCATTCTGAATCAGCTGCAGCTGTTTTGATTGATTTGCTAGGGATGACAATGGTGGACAAAGTGTTCTAATTTAGGTCTTAAAACTGCCTCAATGAGTTGAAATTTTTCCTTGCCTCTGTCGCCTAGTGCTGCTCTTGGTGGGAATTGTTGGGTTTCTGTAAATAATATCACAGAGTATGGTCTAGTCCTGCTTTTTGCGTGTTCAGTGATTCGTTTTAGTTCATTCTGTGTGAGAGATGTTAATATGGACTCGCACAACGTTATTTGTGTGCTATTAGTGAGCACACTCAAGCTAGTAAGTGATACCTTCACTAAGATCCTTCTTAAGATTTCAAACCATAACCTAATTGCACAGTATCCGCTACATGGTTTAGTTTTGAATAATTAAAAATTAAGCTACAACCTACTACGTCGCTATTACAATACCCACGAACTTGGCGTCACTAGGACTTGAGGACCATTTACATATGAGGAACCTTCCTTCCTAATAAGACAAAGCCCGTAACTTCTGTCTTTCTCACTCTTAGACTCAAGGTGGTGCTGAAGGTCTTTCTCAAACTGGCTTTCCCATCAGCAGCCCGCATCAGCCGCTCAGAGGGCCTTGTGGTAAGATTGACTAACTTCTACTTTGTATTTGTTACTGTCCCTGTCATTCCTTCATGACAGTTTAAACTTCTGGTTCAAAGCAGAGCACTTCCAGACCCAGACTCAAGGCCCATTCAAACACAATAGGATGAGGATACGTGTGCAGAAAGAATACATTTGTTGGAAGTAGTCAAAGTGATTAGTAAAAGATGTAAAGCTACTGTGGACAAAAAATGTTGTGTCCTGTGTTCATCTCCATAATCGATGGCTGAGTTTCATTCTTACCTCCAAATAAAAGCTCAACACATGTGAAGGACGGTTTACTTTCCAATCAGCATATGGGCCATCTTATGCAAAACAAAAAGAGCCTCCGCTTATGTCAAAGAAGCATTTTATGAAATATAACATTGATAGTCATGGAAAATTAGCAAAGGTGCTGTATCATACAGTGAAGGCCACAAATTTAAAGTGAGGCTGATGTCTGACGTTGTGTCATGATCAGTGAAATTTAGCTCAGCAGGTGACTGAAACAAAGTGGCAACAAACTACTCAATTTAGATGGGGGTGTGTGGAAAAACCTTGAGCAGTGCTGTCAAATACCTGGCAGAAGTTAGTTTTATAATTACCAGCTGGACACGCATTTTTATCCAATGCAGTCTGAGTTGAAGTCAGTTTTTCCCCATCGATTAAGCCAAGGCATGTAGTAGAGAATAGTCTATTATTTATCTATTTATATTACTAACAAATGTCCTCGCGGAAACCCTGTAAAGGCCTGTTTGTGTCAGGATACTGTATATACTGTAGTTATTGTTTAGTGCCGGGGGTTTCAAAGTCTGAGACGGCGGAATCTAAAAAGGTGCCTCTTACCTTCTTTAGTTTACCTAGTTTTGCTAAACGAAGCCTACTAGTGCTGTTTGCCACAGTTCCTCAAAACTAGCCTACTGTATTTCTGCACTATTTCTTTAACCAAATTGATCACATATAGGCTCTTCTATTCTCCCAAAAGGGATTTGTCGCCCCGTTGGGAAGGCCCCCCTCCCACTTTGAAAACCTCTGGTCTAGTGTTTGAAAAGTCAAACTGACACGCTCACTATCAATAGGCTAATAGCAGGTTAGCCTTTTAACTTTCATTTGATATTAGATAAGTAATGTTGAATGAATATAAAACAATTGTTTTTCCTCAGGAAAGTGGAGGAGGGCTGTTATTTATCACTTGCTACTTTTTCTTTATCTTGTGTTTCAGCTGCCACCTCGAGCAGTCTGCAAAGACCGAGCTCATCACTGCCTCAGTCCAACAGCTTCCTCAACATGTCCGCAGCAAACAGCATCTCCTCCACTCTCCCCTTCATAACCTGCACCTCGTCGTCTTCTCTGCTCCTGAGAGGCCCCAACATGGCTCCACATCAGCACACTGTGACGTCATCATCCTCTTCCTACCCCCAGGTCAGCCTATCGCAGCAGAGTATCTCTCTGGCAGACACAGATATCTTGCAGTGATATTTTTGACATCGCCACGCACAGAGAGATTTTAGGAATGTGAATGGCAAATATGTCATTGTTGGTGTTCAGGAGGGGTCCGAATTTAAATGGTGATGCAGCTTTGTGTTGTCAGCCATTGGAGCTTCGTTAATAAAACGCACTGTCCCTCAAACTACTGGTATATTTTTGCATATAATTTGACTTCCATTGACAACACAATAAAGCCAAGCCTGCATGCTAAAACTGAATAACTTTATTCGCTGAGCATACATGACAATGTTTCAATCAATCAGGTCGAGCTTACAAGCACCTTATCCCCACCCATATGTAGAGATAAAAAAAAATCAGAGCAACAGATATTGATCTTTGTCTTTGCTGTTATATACTCATGAGATATCATTTACCTTCATTTCACATAAAATCCAGTATCAGTAGACCAAAACGGGCAACTGTAAACTCATACATATACACAATACATTTAGAAAATAACACATTTAAAATTTTATTTGAACTATTTCTCAGTATGAAGTGTATATATGTGGAAACCATCAAAGTGAAATGATTGTCTGATTTCAGAGGCAATGTATCATCATGTTTTTAGTGTGCAATGTGACTGTTTTTTAAATATTGTGTGGCTGATAGTGAAGTGTTGAAATGTGTATGAGACACGCATCTCTACTTGGCCTGATGTGGAAGATAAATAAGAAATTATCTGATAAGTGTTACTTTTTGTCGAGAAACCACCTTTGACAGATACTGATTTGAGTTGTTTACTAGAAACATCTCATGGCTGCTAACAAGAAAAATACTTCAATTTTGCAGTTTGACCAACTCACAAAAGTTATAATAAATGCAGCTAATATATTTTAACAAAGCTTGTCCCTTCCTCAACAGATAAAATGTATTTGGTGATAATTTAAAAGCATAGATATAGATTTTTTTTAAAGCCAGCACTCTGATAACACTGCAGTATGTTGAGTTATTGGTTGCTTCATAACATGACTACATTGTAAAACACTGGGGATAAAATCCCCAGCCCATGTTCTGTGGAAAATGCATACTATAGTTCAGATGAAGCAGTTAGTGAAAGCCAAATAAAGTTACTCTAAAAGTTATATAAAGTATTCTAAATGTGTTTTGTGATTTTCTTGTCTTCATAGCCAATATTTTCCAGTGATTAATTACTCTTTCAAAGTACATTTGGTATGTTGAGTATTGTAGCTACATAGACTTGAAAACATCAGAACCTACGTTTTAAAGGCCCTTTTAGACAACGTGACAACGGCACCACTGCGCTCTGAAACCCATTGTTTCCAATGCCTTGCACTTGAGTAGAGCAAAATTGAACCCAGCGGTGAGTGCAGCTTGAATCACATTGGGTCTTAAAAATCTAGATTTGTTATTGACAATTCCAGATTAGAAAACCAAAAACTTATGCATTTCTTTACAACGTCCCTGTTGCTCCTATGCCCATTTGTTCTTGTTGATGTAAATCTATTAAAACGGGTAGTGACACCGTATTGCCATTTATTTATTTTAAAGCTGAGTACTGTAGTTTTAGCAAACGTTAACATAGTCTCCGCTTGTGTTTGAGTTATCCATTGATTATCTTCTGAGAAATGGCTCCTGGCAGTGTGTAGAACAGCAGGGCGAGGAACAGCACTGTGATGAGCACGAGCAGGGCAGCGATGATGTACTTCTTGTAGCTTCGCCACACCAAGTGGAAGAAACATTTGAATGGATTGACAAACCACGAGAAGGAGGTGTCTGGACGACTGGGGGAAGGGGATAAAGAGAAAAAGTAGTTATTATTAATTTTTAACAGCTTAATTAATGGAAAGACAATGTTTTGGATAATTTTGACAAAAACGACTTAGAGACTTTTTAATCTCTTCTTGATTTTGGATGTTAGAACTTTGTCATAAAGACATCAAAAAGTCCACTGGGCATTGGCCGGAGCAATTTCTTGTGTCTGTACTGTAAATGCATGCCTATATAAGATGCTTAGTTTTGCACAAAGACTAGAAATGGGAAACAGCTAGCCTGGCTCTGTCCAACAGTAAGATGAACATCTCTGAAACTCCCTAATTAACACATTATATCTTGTTTGTTCAATTTGTACAGAAAATGGAGTGTAAAAATTAGTTTTACATGGGCGACTTTCTTGGTTGTTAGCAGTAACCTCATTATCTTTGCTATGCAACTAATGTAAACTGTGGTAAAGTCTCTGTGTCCAGCCAAGAAATAATCTGTCACGAAACAGTATGTGAAACAAACGAGGTATGACGTGTTAATTAGTGAACTTTAGGGGAGCTGGTAGAAGATACTTTGGAAGAGAGCAAACCAAGAGTATGAAATGTCAAAATGTCAAACTATTCCTTTAACCTACAGCCATGATATTGTTCTTTCTATCTATCAAAATGACATTATTACCTTAGTATTCATTTTAAAGCTACCTAAAGTCAAAATAGCATCACATTCGAGCAGCTAAAACTGGTCTTAGACTTAGACTGACTCATACCGCTGTGTCGCAAGGCCAAACTGCCAGTTCGCAACTGAGCACCGCAGTTTGGCTGCCCTTACTTTGGTTTTGGCAGCGGCTCGGGCTCCTTGCGGGCTCGGCCAACTGGATTTTTCTCTGCCTCCTCAGCTGTCACAAGATGAAACTCCGCCTCCACTTTCCCCTGATGCATTCAAAACACACAACACCCGTCAGTCAGAGTCTCAACAAGTGTTTGTCAATCTGTATGACTTTGTTTGTTTACGTTTGTTAATTCGTACCGTCAGCTCTCCTGACTTGCTGAAGGGCCACCAGCCTCTTGCTCTCTTCTGCTGGAAGATGGAGATTCTCTCTGTCCCGTCCATCATCATGTCCACCTTACATGACTTTGCCGTCTTTGCCCCCCGAGGAAAACCATGAAGGTCTAACTCCACTGTGCCTACATGCGCACACACACTTAATCAGTGAAATGTATGAATAAAGAAACACAGATACACATGGAGAAGCAGTTACACACACCCAGGAAGTCGTCAGAGGAAAGTGTCTCGAAGTCCCAGACCTGCAGACAGAGGATGGCAGGAAGCTTCTGCTCTGTTTTATCCAGAGAGAAAATACTCTCTCTCTTCCTCACCACTACTAACTGAGAAAGAGAGAGAAGGGGAAAAAAACAATATGTGCTGACAAGGGGATATTGTCGAACAGCTAGAGCTGCTGGGGATTCCATGTTTGATTATTTCAGCAAGGTTCACAAGGTGTGACCCTGCGTCTGTGTGTCGGTACCTTCTCAGCAGGCAGGTAGCTGAAGGGAAACACAAAGCGCCAGTTGAAGTTTCCTTCTCCAGTCAGAGAGTTGTAGTGGACGTCTGTCTCCTGTCGGTCATCCTCCAAACCTTTCAACCAGCTACAGAGAAAGATTGAAAGTGTTTAGAGATTTTTTTGGACATACAGTCTGGAGATTAAAGGGAGGGACAAGTAAACGGTTAACAATTTAAGAAAATATAATGTATTTTGAAAAATCTAAATTAAATCAATATTTGGTGTGATCAAGTCATATATCTGATGATTTGTCTACAAGATTCCTGACTTTGTGCAAGTGAACCTCAGATTTAATGCTTTTTTAAAGGCAAAGGGGGGTCACGTCAAATATTGATTTGATTTAGACTTTGTTTCCATTCACTCGCTTTGCATTTTAATTGATAAATGTAATCTAATAACCCGTCTATTTTTGAAACCATTCTTACTTTACAGCATTTTGCCACACCTGCCTAAAACTTGTACTTTGCACAATACTGTATGTTGTTTTGTGTTTAGAATAATCAAACCTAAAGCTAGTCTGTCAAATATCTGCATGTGGAGTAAATACCCCTTGACGTAGATATCACTGGACTGTTGACCGGTCAGAAAGTTGCTGTCTTCCAGAATCACATCTTCTGTGTTCCATATGATGATACGCAGCTCGTACCTGGACATAAACATTAGTGTATTGTTAGCTGCCCTTTTCAAAAACAAATTTGTGTCATCAAGATTGGCCAGCAGCTGCTGAAAGAGACCTTTTTGGTTTTCGAGGTGAAATGTCCACTGGAGGCCCCGGGTGAGGCAGGTCCATGGGAAACATGTCTACCCACATCTGGACCTGGCCCTACACACACACACACACACACACACAAATAATCAATAACTGTTTCTTGTCTTATATTTGTGCTTAAATGATTCCTCTGCAAAGAAACACGTCACAATACACGACTTTTTGTCAGAGGAAAAGTAAAAATATTTTGGTTCTATCACATATGATATTCAGAGAACCGTATGCTTTATAAGATGATGTTATTAAAAGTACCTGGTCCATGCCGGGCCGGGCCTTGTTGAACAGAGTTCTGGTCTCGATGTGTTCTGGTACCAGCTTGCATCCCACAGCTGGGATCTCCGACCAGCGGTGGAGGATCTTCAGAGACAAGTGCTCATAGGACTCCTCTGGTTCATCTGACACTTAATAATCATTAATGTCACACACACCACACGATTATATTCAAGAGCTAAAAGTGAGACTGCTGTTGTCATCTGAACTATAAAACAGCGGTAAAGATTCATATTAAAATGCTTTATAAAGAAAGATTGACTCCGTGAAATTTTGTAATCCCTATGTTCCTGTCAAGGATTACAGCAAAACTTTCTTCTCCTTAGATATAATTGTGCAGCTGCATAATGTCACAATGTACAATAAATACATAATTTAATTTTGTCAGTAATTTTACCCTTATTTAATAGATATAAGGTGTACATATTTGTGTTATAAAAAAGGTAATGATGCAGCTATAAAGCCCATCACCTTGGGAACAAGTCAGACCGGGCTTGTCAGAATCAGAAGTATCCCTCAGGTGAGCGTGTGACACATAAATCAAAACCTGTAAATATTACTGTATAGCCTATCTGAGAGAAAGCAACTATAGACATCTATGGTGATAATCTGTGTGCTGATCCATCTGTAGTGTTTTTGTGAAATTTGTAATAGAAGTATTTGATCCTAGTCCGGGTGAGACCATTGGCCCCCTAACTGGTTATTTAGCTTGGCTACAGAAATCAGTTATTAGTATTGGAAGCTTCCCCTGACTGATGATTTTCTTTTATACGGAATAGTTTTACTAAGACGGCTTGATGATAGGAAGTGCTTACAATAAACAAATTATCACTGAATTGACATTCATGTATTTGTCTCTTCGTTGGAGTCATCTGGCAAACTATCTGCCGTTAGTTCACCACCATCATCAAAATACAAGGCAGGGACTGAAGCTGCCACAAAGGTTTACCAAACTATGTATAGACAGTCAAGAGAAGATTCACCCCGTGATGAATTTGATGAAAGGGTAATTAATACTTTTACGATGGTGTCCATCATGGCAGACGTCTCTGTGTACTATTTAGCATTTATAAGCAGTACATAAAAATTTAATAAATTGTTTATAACACTTACATAAATTATTTGATTATTATTACTACTGCATTAATTTTTAATATGCAGCATCTTTCTCTGGTAGTAAAAAAAAAAAATCTGCTAATCTGCTGTTTATTTTCTTGGTCTTCTGTATTAATGTCAAACCTCAAAATGATTCAGTTTACTGCAAAGCTGAAAGAATAAGATTTTTTAATTAGTTATCAAATCAGTTAGGGTTTGATACCGATACTTTGCACTTTTATACAGTACTTGAGTAAATATACTACCACCACTAGTGGTAAACAGATTTAAGTGTATTTGTCATCAACTATAACTCCTCTGGGCACGGCTGGTGTATAATCCGAAAATAGACAATGAATGACAATGTAGTAAAACAGCTGTAATAATATAAAATGAATTTCTAATTGTTGACAAATGCTGTAGGTTAAGAAAAACATTTTATATACTGTTTATAAAGACAAAATGGGTGTCCAGTCATTACCTTCATTCATGAAGAGGGTCTTGCCAACAAACACTTTGCCAGCCACAGTGATGCGCCCTGGTGTGAAATGAGGACCGTCTAGACCGTTCTCTCTGCACAGCTTAGACAACAGCTCTGATGGCTTCAAACAGTCTCTCCAGGCATTATAACCGTCACTAACAAGAAACACAGGGGGCCAGAGGAACAGGAACTTGTATGGTTTGCATACAAATTATAAGGTTTTACTGAAAGCTTCGTAAAAGGTCTTTCCTTCTTTAATTTAATGTGTTTGTTCAGATGAAAATGACAATGGTTAAGCAAATTAGAGCATAGAGATGAAGTAGGTAAGAAATTACTCTAACCAGCATGATGATAATTTACTTAAATGAACCGAGGGGTAAAATAAAATAAATAATAAAGTAAAATAACTTACAGGCTGTACTCAGTAGGGAGTCCACAGGTGGCTCTGTGTCGGCTGTAGAATCGGTTCTCCAGGTCAATGCGAGTCTCTCCTATCAGGTCGTCCCCACCCACCAAGTCATAGTCATAGATCAGCAGCGTAAGCAGAGACTCCTGAGGAAATGTCGCCTGCATCTCAAAAGATCTGGGGAAAAAAGGAAGGAAGGAGAAACAACTTGAGAAGTTCTGTGTCAGGCTTCAACCATTAAACACCTGAGGTGGGGACTACTTTAAACCACAGGAGTAGTCAGCCAGTCATGTACCTTCCAAACACAGGATTCAGCTGTTTAGGGATGTAGTTGTCTCTGTCTTTGATTTCGTTCTTGCCAAGCCGAACAACAATGTAAGGGTCCGACTTCCCATCCGGGTCAGCTGGGTGCAGGTTAGACGCCTGAGGAGAGAAAGGAGACATGACCTAACACCTAACACAGCATGATATGTTATGACATGATGGCACACTTTAGTGTCATACAAGGATTCTGGATTTAAACCACAGGTGTGTAATTTTCATATTCTCCCTGTGTTTGCATGAATTTGCAACTGGGCTCCCTGATATTAACAGACCTGCATATTTGGTATTACACTGCCATTGGTCTTCGTTAAGGTGATGGTCAGAAACTCAATTTAAACCTCTGAATGCTGTTTTGGGATTGTGTGACATTTAAGAAGATTCATAGTAAACACTTTAAACCTCTAAAACTGATCTTTAAAAATGAGGACGCACAGAGACGATGTAAACCCGTATGAGGACTTGGACCGGGGAGTTGGGAGGTATTCCTCTGTTGACTCTGAAGTGTCCAGTGTCAGGGGCTTTGTCACCGTCATCTGCCTCATCCTCATTCAGTTTATACAGGCAGAATCGTCCCTGCAGAGAAGCAGATGCATATAATGGATCAGATCAGTAGTGAAATATATCAGTGGTCCTCAAGGTAGCACCCATAACAGGACATTCAACCTAACTGTCTCACCTTAAATTTGCCAACAAATCTCTCTTCAGTCGCCCCCTCTTCCTCATTGGCTTTCCCTCTGAACAGTTCATATGTGTTCACCCAATCGTCAAAAGGCCCAAACTCTGCCTCCAGCTCCTTGTTGTACAGCTGCAGAGAGATTGCCAGCATCACTGCATTGTATTTTCTCTCTGACATATATCAACACCAGCATATATTTCCTCTAAGACAGTAAACAGACAATCACACACTCCAATCAGATCTTAGTTGTCCAAAGATTTTTAAATTCATCAAATACTGTGTGAGTTTGTAAAAACATTTTTTGTTGGTTCAAAAATGTATTAATTTATATTTTACAGGCAGTGTTTCCTACAGGTTGACTGTAACTGTGTCGGGGACGGGGTATATTGTTTATTTTCTTTGATGTTATTTGAAAGAATACACTAACCTATTTCTTGTAGGTTATTTCTTATTTCACTATTTTAATTCTACTTAAATTTCCACTATATTTTAGTGTTTACTCACAAACTACTTCCAGCACTGCTGCTGTACCTGCATATAAAATATCCACCGTGTCCGCATCATCTTACGTAATACCAGATAACGTCTCTGTCTTTGTGTTTCTCTGCAAAGGGTGGGGAAAAAAAAAAACGGATCGCCAAATATACTTTGGCAGCCGTTAATTTGCTTTGGCGGTCTTGCCCAAGTAAAGTCTATGTGTAGGAAACACAGTATAGGTCAAATTATATTTTAACAAATGCACCAAAAATTCTACTGACTGCAAAATCAAATCTACACACTGCTAGAAAGAAATACTTTATTGTATATGCTTTTTGCACACTGATCCGAGCTGTGGTTGAGATTTACCTTCTATCACAAACTCCATAAAGTGATAGCAACGATAATGTACCGTGTTATGCCCTAACAAGTTCAACAAAACCAATAGGAGAGTGAGGAAACTGTCAATCAAGCACAGTCAAGAGTCTGATTATAGACCATTACCATCAATGCCTTTTGGAGCATTAAGGAACTTAACCTCTGTTGTGGTCACTGTAGTCCCTCCGTTTTCATTCTAAAACAGTCTGCATGTCCGCTGTGATCTTATTGGACTTGCAGTGTTGTTTGAAGTGAGTACCTTGAGTGTGGCTAATTTAGTAGGTAGACCCAAGTTCGGCTCCAGGTTTACTTTTCCTTTGAATTTCTTCTTGTCTCCATCTGACAGGCTGACTGATGAACAAACATAACAGATTTTAAACACTGACATAAAGAACCACATGGAAATGAAGAAAAAGAACATGTATTTGCTTTGTGATGACAGAAGGGTTTCACAGCTCGGGAAACGTAAGTAGATTCAGTTATTTATTTATTTTTTTGATTTTGAAATGCCACGCTCCAAAGTGTCACTCAGAAACCTACAAGTGAACCAAGTTCCCTTCATCTCCACCAGAAGAAACACAAAAGTTAAAAGGGTTCCCTCTTAGCATATAGAGATTAAACATCAGTCATTTTTTTTTTCCCATTTCCAACGCTGTCTGTTCTTTCAGGAGAACTTCTTCATAAAATCATCAGTACTTGTACACCCAGCAAAGTGACCACCACCACTTTGTCCACAGCTTAAAAGTGCATTAAAAAAGCAGGAGCTGGAGGGTAACAGTGGTAGCTGCAGGTCAGATCATGCAGTGACAGAACCACACATCCAGTACATCAACAGTATGACACTATCCAGAAACAGAGCTCCCTACAGCAAGTTCCCAGAACCTCCAGCTGTCAGTAAACAAGATTTCCTCCCAGGAATCAGAGGCTAAAACTGGCTTAAAATGCTTTATGTCCCTTAATGACAACTTTTTTTTAGTCTGTCCTTACCCAAAGAGTCTATTCCTTCGCTGACCAAGCTGCTGTACGGCAAAGCTGCAACACACAACATTGTGTGTGTGTGGGTCAGGGCAAAAATAATGGGATAAACCTTTATTGACTAGTTTACCCACAATATTTATAACAGACGTAAACGAGGCTATGAGAGTAAACAGTAAAGTTGTGGGCCGGGCAGCTAAACAAAGAGCTGAAACTTACTATAAAGCTCCGTAAAGCTAAAGTACTGAAGTGATGATTCTCTGTAAGGTTCATCACTACGAGAGACCCCTTTCATATTGTAACATTCTCTTTACATTGTCATTTGATACATAAATATTGATTATAGCTGCTTCATCTCAAAGTACATCTTTTCATTACTGTTTGTGACATACACTAAGTAATGAATTCAGATGTGATGAGGGAACTAGATATGACTGAAAATACTAGTGTGGCACTTTGACATTTAATTCAGCAAAACACAACCAACTTTTCACAGAGCACCTTCACCATGACTGACAGAGGCCTAATGGCACATGAAAGGAGTTTTACCTTTTTCAAAGACCTGAGGTAAGAGAGTGTTGTCCTTCAGTTTGGCCTGGAACACAAACATATTTACATTTTCATTTTTTACAAATAGCTGTCAGAGCTTTTGCAACAGAACTCATCAACCAGTGCTACCTGTTTCTCTACAGATACGTAGTATTTGGACCACCAGTCGATGACACACTCTGCTGATTCGTCAGCGATGGTCCGCCTCCTCCGCTTGGTGGAACGGCCACGGGTGCTCTTTGTTCTGCTGTCCTGGATTTAAAATATACACATGCAAATATTTAGACAGTGGTGCATGTGGTACGTAAGAACACAGTTGTTTATGTTGTTGTTTATGCAGTAACTTTCACCCTTTTCCTCCTGGATTCTTGCATTGGGGGGGGTGAGGCTGGAGCCGGGGCTTCATCCTCCACAGTGATCAGGCAATCCTGATTTGTCAGTGCTACAGCTGAACTGGTCTCTCCAGCAGGCTGGGACAGTCCTATTGGACAAGAGAAAACGATAAATATTCTTACGGGATAAGAAAAAGATCAAGTAAGCCCAAGCCTACTGGACAGGAGGATCATCAACATCAGAATCAGGAATACTTTTTATTTTTATTTCAGTGCGAATATTGATAAAACTTTCTAGCACAAGATCCATTAAGTGAACATTTTACAGAGCTTCAGAAATGTCCAGTAAGTGGTTGTTTTTTCCAAAATCAATATTGAACCTTCAAGCTCACTAGGCATATTGTTTATACGCGACTATATGCCGTTTTAGCAACCGAGAACATCTTGGCCAAGAACATAGTTTAAAAAAGTTTTATTTTTTAAAGATGGGGGAAAATGCTAAAAAGACAGTATAAGTTTTTTTTTTTTTTTGTATCACTTAATGATACTGCAGCTGTTTCTCTTGTGTCCAAGAATAGAAAGCAGACTGTATCAGCACGGTAATACTTACAGATCTAAGTTGTTGGACAATAACTAGAAGCAGTAGTACACTTGTATAGCTCCTCTGTTGTAAATAATTGTTGTAAATGATTCTTTGTGTGCCACACACATACACAAGCACAGACATACACACATTTATTACCCTCAGTGCTTTGTGGTTCTGGTGCCACTGCAGGTCCAGTGGTGTATGTGACCTTGGATGGTTTGTGTGTCTTTTTTGGTGGAGCAGGCAGGGCTGGAGGTGGAGTGTATTTGAAGGCCTTGAGGTTGTTGACAATGTGGTTTCCAACCAATGTGCTGCGACCAAAAGCCCTCCAATCGACAACAGTGATACTGAGCGGAGGATGGAGGTGTTCGTTCTCTGGTAACTCCTAAGAGACAGTAGAATAGAGTAGAACGTTTACGTACAAAAGCCAGAGTCGATCCAGGGATGCTGTGGTTACATAGCACCCTACATGGCCAAAGGTATGTAGGGTGTATGTGGACACCTGAACATTACACCTATATGTGATTCTTGAACATCTCGTTCCAAGCCATGGGCTTTCATATCAGCTTTCAACAAACGTTTGAAACCTGGCAGCAGGGCTTTGATCCTATTCAGCCATAAGAGCATTATAGAGAGGTCCAACACTGATGTTGGGTGATCAGGTCTGGCTCACAGCATTCTACTTGATTCCAAAGATGTTTGACGGAGGGGAGGTCGGGGCTATGTGCAGGCCAGTCAGGTTTTCCCACACCAAATTGGGAAAACCATTTCTTTGTGGACCTGGATTGTGTTGAGACAGGGACTTCCCTCAAACTACTGCCAGAGTTGGAAGCACACTCTTGTGGAAATATCATGTGTGGAAATGTCTAGACACATTGGGCCAATGGGCCTCCAGGACTCCCCACTAGTTGGATTTGATGTACTGAGAATGTTTTGCCATGCTGTATTTACGTCATGATGTACTATAAATGCTGTATTGGTCTTACCAGCTCTATGGCATCAATCAGCGTGGTGAAGTTTGGATTGGACTTGTACTTCTGAATGACAGAGGAGCGCAGCGTTTTACCTGCACACTCTATGAAGACCTAGAGAAGGAGAAATGGGTTTTATTATTTAATTTCATGAGGGTCATCTGTTATGGACTCTCAAAAGAAGCAGAGCCCTAAAATGGGACACAGCTTGTTCATGTAACTCATGTTTGTTTGTGTGTTTGTACCTGTGGGCGATCAACAGTCAGGAACTGAACCTTCCTCAGCTCCCTCAGACCCCAGAATAACACCTGGAGGAAAGAACACACACAAAGTTTTGTTAGAGCTGCGTGTGTGTTAGAATTTGAGGCAGGAGGTGTTATTTGATGGTTACGTTGAAAGTAAAAAAAAATAAATAAATCACCATCCCCATTTCATAACAGAGTAGATGGGTAAAAACATTGTATCTCTAACGTTCGTGAATTTAATTTGACTCTTTCAAATAAACTGAAGGATTAAGTGTTCCTTTATAGGTTGAGAGTCATGCATCATCATGAAGTATTTAAAATTAGCTCAACCGTACACAGTAGTATGATGCTACATGCACAGTAATGCAGCAGTAATATTAATCCAGAAACATCAGATATAATAGTGAAACAATAACAGGGACTACTTTACTGCAGAATGAATACTTTTAGGAAATTCTTCTGATAATACTTAATTAGAGAGAGAGAGAGGCAGCCAAACCTCCAGCCTGTAGGTGCTGAGAACAGGTCTGATGTTAGCAGGAACCTTGTAGATGCCTCCTTCCTGTTCCTCTAACGCCGGCAGACTCTGCTCCCCGGACTCTGGGATCTACATGATACTTCTTTGTTATTAGTGTTTCATTCTACATTTGTCTTCCATCATCATGATGGAAACTAAATGGTTATTGAAATGACTGACTGACCTGCAGAAGTTCAAAGGCAGCCAGCAGGTCTCCTCCTGGCTGGCTGCCGCAGTGCAGCGGGCTGTACTGCAGAGTTGGAGGTGTGTACGGGTCAGAGGCCAACCGAACCTCGGGCACCGCCACTGTGGCTCCCAGATACTCCGCCTTACTCTGTTCACAACAGGAGATGGGGTGAGATCAGATAGAGGTCATAAGTTCAATTCAGAGAGTCAGTAGCAAAATATCTAATACAGTGATTAAACTATTACTTGATTGATCTATCTGTCAACACAACAATACCAGTGCGTCGTCGTCGTACACCTCGATGAGAATGCGTGGCGGCTCCTGCTGGATGTGCTGCAGATCTCCAAACAGCAACAGGCCACTCATCTGCAAACACTGATTCCATGTTGGACTGAGAGTCTGACTGATCACCTGACAGCAACACACACACACACACACACACACACACACACCCCATTATTACATAAATAAACTACAAGTGCACTCAGAGTGCAGACCTCCACCAAGTAGTCCAGTCCAAAACTATTAGAATTACAGCATGTCAAAATGTGGTTTTGTCTAGTTGAAGCGCCGTCATCTCAGCTTATAACTGACATATCTGGCAATTAACAAAAGTGAAAAATACTTTGTGTATCTTTCCCGTCATTTGGATCTGCTCCAATAATTTAACGGGTTCTTCCTTGGCATATGTTACACCCTTCCACTAATTTTTATGGAAATCGGGCTGGAAGTTTTTCGGTAACCGTGCTGAAAGACAAACAAACGAACAAACAGCACCGAAAACATAACCTGCTTGGAGAAGGTAACAAATCAGACCTGGACAGGACCAGCTCAGGAGACACAAACATATTCACAGAATAGGAAAAGATTAGTTAAGACAATTAGCAAGCTGCTAACTAGTACTTAGCTACTAATCAAGTGCCATCTTAAAAATTAAGTTTGCATCAGCTGATTGGCTGACTAATATCCAATAGTGTTCAGAAAGATGCGCCATTTAGAACCTTTAACAGCTACTTCTTTGCCAACTTTGTCAAGATCTAATGTTCATGTACACCTGTACAATCTAACGCACTATCACCATAATGCAGTTCAGCACAACAACACCAACTCTACAACCTCAATAATAAACATACATGTATAGTTGAATTAACTCCTCTTGGACAGTGTCAGCAAAAACCTTTATTTTAATTATGAGCTTGGTAAATTGACTGTTTATTTCAGAGCTGTTGTAATTGATTGCATTAGATTGTAAAGGTGTAAATACTGAGTGTATATGTCTCATTCAATCAATTGTCATTAGTCTTGATTGCTGCCAACAAAACATATTATACAACCTGCCACATGTGTCTGATAATGTACTGTATCTATAATCTTTAGAGTTCTCTAATCTTTACGGTGCAGTACAATGACTTCTGACCTTTTCCACAAGCTACATCACCATTCCTGAACTCAAACAAAGATCATTCCACGTAAAATGATACCATTTCCAGTGGCTGTCTTTGTTTGTGTCCATGAGCGGAAGGACAGCCTGTAAAACCAGCAAAAATACTATGTCACTGTGCAGGAAGCAACATGCAGTGGCAGAAGAATCTAGAGCTGCATGTTGAGCTGCATTTGTCAAGTTTGATGCAACACATGGGTCATTTTTTATCTGAGTGTAATCATGAATGTAAAAGTGTCAAATAAAAATTACATGAAAGGCACAAACTAAACATCTAACCCCTGCAGCTAGACCAGTACCCCAGCGAAACTTAATTGTTGTCCTAGGAACCCACAAATGTACTTACATTGGTGGTTTGGCTGTGTGACAAAAATGTAACTCGAGCAAAAGGGTCAGACAGGCCGGTGTTGTCTGCAGCGATCAGACCCCGAGCCTGATACATGTGGCACCTCAACTGGAACTGGTGCTGCTCTGGAGACACACACACAACATGGAGTTTATGGTGATCTTAAAGCATTAGTTTACCAACATCCTAAAAACGGATATTTTCATTTACTCATAGTGTTATCTTCTGGAACATGACTTGGAAACTTACTTGAGACCTAATGTAAGTGTGATGTTATGAATTTGAAGGTAAACCATTCCTTTTCTGTGTATTGTATTATTCAGACATCGAAATGCCTGAAGCAAATTCTACATACGACAGAATTACGTGGTCATTATTTGGTCAAAAAGAAGCCAATAATAAAAAGTAATGCTATTTGCAATGTGTGAATTTCAAAGACAAAATAACCATGCAAATGGAGGGAGTGTAATAATTTGTCTGTCTCTCACCGCTGCAGATCAGGTATGATGGAGGGCATCTGGCATCAGCGCCCCCTGTGGCCGGACAGAATTGTGGAGGTAGGTCATCGAGCATGTGGATGGAGTCTACCCAGGTTCCATACCAGAGATACACATCCAGCTTCGCTTGGACGGACAAACCTGCAACACGCTTTCCTGGAGGCTGCACGCACACACACGCACATACATCAGTTGGTCTCTGCCTGCAATCCTAAATTGAAACATACCTGAGTTTTAAGTCCTGTGTTTGTGTGTTTACCTTTAGAAACAGTGTTATTATCTTGCCACAGTGGATTCCCCGGGCCTCCTTGCTGCTGGAGTACAGCAGGTCTCTGGCTCGGATTCGAGCGCAGGCAACACGCTTGTTGTTGCTTAGCAACCACACAAAGACGTCGGGAACTGTGTGCTGGGGCTGCAGTAGGATGTAAAAGGTAAATAACAGCCATGTCTTACAAACAAATTGTCAGGATGCACACACACACACGCACGCACACACACACACACACACACACACACGGTGAGTCCCGTACCTCTTCCACAAGGAAGCGCAGTTTGAGTATGAGTTTTGTTGCGTCCTGCAGCATTTCTTTCACACCACCAACTGAATTCTTCCTCTCTCCCAATGTCTGGGCCTCTCCTATCATACTCTCCTGCAACAGAAACACACACATTGTTGTAATGCAAGATTCCTGCACATCTTTGGTGCAACTAATCTGTGCTTCTTAGGCTTGATGTAACACATTTAATATGAACTTCTGACTAATAACACATGCAACCTTTTTGTGAACAGTTTGCATTTGCCACAACAAATCCCCATTATTGGCGTAATCTTCAATGTGTGATGTAAAAACAAACATTAACCCACAAGAAACAAATCAGCATCTGGATCTGTTTGTGGAGAGAGATTCAGACCTCAGGAGAAAGACTGAGCACACTTGTTTATATTTAAGCCTGTGTTTTAGTGCATGTTCCTCAGATTTTCCCACCAGTTCCTGTTTACACATGGTGAGGCGTTTCTTATCCAGCTGTGTCAGGTAGCTCGACTTTAGCTCTGCCTTCAACTTGGCCTCAGCTGCTGCGATGAAACTCCTGCAGAAAAACAGAATTCACATTTAACACTGACAGAAGAAGACACCCCTAACCCCTTAATGCAGACCTATAAATCTGACTTTAGCAGAGACATGGGGTGCAGAGAGTAGGGAACTGGAAATTAAGGAAACCCTAGTGTTCCTTTGTTAAGTCTAATCTAAATTGTTCTTCTGTGTTTATGACTTCACAGGTGAAAAAAAAAGGTATTTTAATGCAGATTAGATTATTATATTGAAATATTTAAGAAAATGTGGATTCTTAAGTTTCTCAGTTATAAACTTTCTCACAATGGAGCAATGAGAAGTTTGTTGTCACTAAAACAAATTCTATAAAGTTACAGATTGCTCATGTTCATTATTCGTCTTCCACATTTGACTTTTATAAAGAAAAGACAGATAAAGCAATGCTGTTAAAACTTTGATTAAACTGTCTGAATACCTTGCGTCCATACAGAATTCTTTAAGGATGATTCGGAGCATATACTCCGCCCCTGGATCTGACTTCCTGTGTAGCTCGGCTGCACTGTCCACACCCTCCTCCTGAAAGACAAGATATTTTTCTTTTTTACTAGGATGGCAGTGGGCACTGTTTAAAGAGCTATCAGGTAGGTTTTGAAAAGCTAGAACCTATAACAACAACTGTCGACTTTCTGACAACATTTGATCAGTGAAAAAAAATGTATGCGTGTGAGTGTGTACATACAAACAGAACAGCTATATTCTCCAGCATATTTGAGTTGTAGAGTCGGTATGTTCTGTCCTCCCAGTGACACGACACATTAATACACGGCTTCTGCTTCTCCAGAGGCAGATACATGTAGTGCCTAATTGTACACGCATACAAAAAATTAAAAGCAATATACTGTGAGCTAGAAAACAGAAAAAAAATAACTTTTCAATCCTCCCCCTCTTGGTAATAACTAAATGTAAAATGGCCAAGATTGTTAGCAGATTCAATAATATTCAACATCTAGATTTACTTTCAGGCAGCAGTCATCTATCCCCATTTATTCAATGTGGGGGAGCTTCATTTGAATTGAAAATCTAAAAGCAAGACTGCTGTAAAACTTCAATTAAAAGGCTAGTCTCAAGTAGACACCTGTCTCTTTTTTGGCCTGGTGTGGCTTCACGTTTTGACAAATAAATGCAGGTCTCATTTAGAAGCCTGGTCTGGTTTTTACAGAAGTTCTTTGAATATATAAATCCTCTTAAAGCCCATCGGGTCGCACTCTTGAGCTACTTCTAAGCTACTTAAACTGTACATACAAATATAAAACTATAAAAACTTTTGTCAATATGGACATGCTACACATTGTTAGATCCATTGGATTCTCTACAATTCAATAGCTCAGTTCATCTTATGGAAACAATTAATATTTACCAGTATGATGAAAAAAAGCCAAATTTTTATACAAGTAATATTCATACTGGAGGAAATAAACAGTTTAATTGTAGCCTATTTCCCATCTTTGCTGAGCAAGAGTTTTGTGAGAAAGGAATGAAAGGCCTGTCCCAAATATAGACAGGATGAGTTGAGTGATTTAAGCAAATAAAAGCCGGGGCTATTATTTTAAGTTTTACAGTATTTAACTTTTGAAAGACCAAATAACACAATCTTCCTCATGCAAATAACAAAAGTTGAATTCATAAACCATATTATGAACCCTTTCTCAGTTCTGTACATTCAGGGGTTTTGTAGCCTTACTTGGTCTGGTATAACCAGTAGCTTACGGTGGCTAATGCTAGCAAAATTTATACTGTTCATGTCACATAGCAGGACTTAATTTAACATGTATCTTTTACAGCCATAGCACACACAGAGGAGCAACAGAAAACATCCTGACTGGAAACATCATAAACTGGCATGGTTTGTGCACGGCCCAGGACCAGAGGGCTCTGCAGCGGGTGATTAAAACTACATGGGTACCCATCTCCGGAAAATCAGTGATATCAGTGAGGGGCCTAAGCAGAGCCCAAAGGATACTACAGGATAGTACCCACCCCAGCCACAGCCTGTTCACCCTTCTGCCCTCTGGGAAAAGATATAGAAGTTTCTGCTGCCACCTCACCAGACTGCAGAGCAGCTTTTCCCCCCAAGCTATCAGACTCTTGAACTAATTCATCCTCAGCACTGCTCCATTGAATATACAGTTTATGTTTACTTTTTTTATATTAATGTATAGTGCTGTTGCTATATAGCAGAAGAGAATTAGTAACTCAATTTCACTCTATAACCTGTTATATTGTGACAAATAAATCCACCTACCTACCCACACTACCAGATATTCCAATGTTGTTGTTTTTTTTTGCAAGAATAAAACAAGAAGCATGTCTCATCATATCTCTTTCTTATCTGGAGATAAAAGGCTCCAGAAAATTCTTGTTCGAGCAAACTCAATCCACTGGGGAAGACAATGAGGTGAGGCTGAAAGTGCCTGAAACTGTCACGCGTTCATACAGCCAATTACTCCAAAGTTTCTTGGAAAATGAAGTGAAACATTAAACCTCTTCAAGGCTCTACAGACCATCAAGAATCAAACAACAATGTGACTCAACTTGTTTCCTTTGACGATGAGTGGTCTTTCCGGAGGCGTGCTGGACGTAGAGGTGAAGGCCGTGTCCTGAGGCCCTCTGGGTAGGAGGGGGGAAGTCGGTGAGGTGGAAAGGGAGCTCAAAGAGCCGAACATGTCACCACTGTCTGCGACGTCCAACGCTTTTCTCCTCCGACTGACGGCAGGACTGGGCACAGGGATGCTGGGCTGGCCTGCAGGCTCCAAGACATTACCGTAGTTACCTGAGGGAGGAAACAAAAGTATATATCAACAGCGGTGGTGGAAAGTAACTAAGTACATTTACTCAAGTACTGTACATAAGTACAACTTTGAGGTACATGTACTTTACTTGAGTATTTCCATTTTGTGCTACTTTATCCTTCTACTCCATTACAATTCAGAGGAAAATATTATACTTTTTATTCCAGTACATATATTTGATAACTTACTAGTTACTTCCCAGATTCAGATTAAGAATACAAAATATAATCAACTAGATAATAATTGTATTAAAGTATATCAATAAGACTCTCCAGGTGGAAATTCACAAGCTACCCAGCAAGAGTATACATGCATCAATAAAAATAATTCAATAATAAAAATGGGCTATTCTGCAAAATGAGAGCCTTTTTTATTGGCTTCAGTCATAACTACAGGGTGAACAAAATAATACATACTTATTAAATATAAAGTAAAATACAAAAAGTAGTTGCAACAACACGTATTAAACAACATTATGAGCTCCTGCATTTGATTACTTGTGTGAAGTGTGATGTGTTTCTATTAAAAGAAAAAGACAAGGAGGGAAAACAGTGAGAGCAGTGGATTTGGTGACTCACCCAGGGAGAACTCAAAGCTGATGGGCCTGTCTCCAATCTTTCTGTCAATCATTGTTGCTTCAAACAACGCCCCGAACAGCAGAAATCTCTCCATGTTGTCTGTATTCAGCTGAACATCAGAAACAAAGCCATTTATTAATTGATCTGTTTGTCAAATAGACTTTCCATGTCATAATTTGAGGCACTTCGATGACCTGATAAGTATCTTTGTCTTTTGACCCCACCTGGTGTATGCATATGGAGGACCATAAATTGATTGATGAAATCGTAAATTAAAAGAGAAAGTAAATAAATAGGGGCATTTATACAAAGATAAATTTATTTAAAATTACATCACATATCATATTATTATATCAATTGATGTCACATTTATAAATTAATTAATGCCTACATCTGTTTATTACATCATTTGTGATGGTGCATTTAATGACATTAATTCATTTATTGAGTCACTTATTTATTTTGATTTTTGTAAATTCTGGTCCTCCATATATGCAATCATCTATCTGGCAAAGCTGACACCATTATTTTTATCTTGGTATTAGCTTGGCAAAGAGTAAAAGAAAGAATAAAATACAATAAAAGAATCAATAACCATCTAGTAATATCAAATTACTACACTCTGTTCCTATCTTCGGGAACATTAAGGATATTATTAAAAGAATTAAAAGAAACTTCTTACCCCAGCCGGAGATTCCACAGGCAGGACCTCTGCTGCCACAGCTTTTCCTTTATCATCTTCAGCAGCTCCTCCTGCTGCTCCTGCTGCTCCTGCTGCTCCTCCTGCAGGAGTCTTGCCATCCTTCCCTCCTTTCCCTGCTTTAAGTTTAGACTCCGAACCCATCCCTCCGGCTAGGATCTCCACTGCCAGCTCCATGTAGAGGCGACCCCTGCCACCAGCAAGAATTGGTTTGTTGTTGGTCAAGTATTAATCTTGAAATTTTTCTCACAATAAAAATATCTGAATAATTATCATCCTTTAACACTGACCTGTAGGACACGCCCTCTCCGATGCCCTCATTCAGCTCCACTGTGTCATCGCCTAATGAAAAGTTTCTTGCAGAGCCGTACAGGTTAATCCAAGCAGGACCAAATGTTGGTAAAAACCCTGGAGAAAGAGAGAATAAAGCCTTTTCACACAAGCTCCAAGTAAATTACTGGGAAAACCTTTCAGGTCACAGCTAGTGGCTTTCATTATTAACACATGCAGCTATATTTAGGAACATTCATTCATTCCCAACTGTCTTGCGCTTTTCACAAATGCCAGGGTAATGCTGGAATTAGTTGGGCCAGTGACTGTCCAGCAGATGGTAGTAATGCAACATGCCAACCGCCATAAAACAGAAGAAGATGATGGGGGTGAAAGCCAGATGTCAGAAGTATACACAGTGAGGGAAAAGGGGCTGGCGAAAAGCTGTTTTTTAAATTTCTGAATCTGTTCAGTTTCCAGACATTCTTGAAAAACAGAGCTTTCAACCTGTAGGCCTTGTTTATCCAGTCACCTGCACAACCAATAGCAAGGAAGGCGACCATAAACAGTTGTGGATTCAAATACGTCATCATTGGAGTATCATGATTGGTTCGCTCGTGCCACATAAAAAGTGTCTATAGTCAGTATGTAACTTTTTACGTGCTTGTCCCTGTGATGTAACTGCTCTTATTACCAACAGTCATGTTCCTGAAATGTTACTAGGTCTTAAGGTGGGAAACTGGAGATGCAGATTTCCCTGATTATCTGTTTCCATTTACACATGACACCATACAGAAAATGTTCCTGAACATTTGAGGATAGACTTCATGGGTGAAAGGTGAGTAAGATAGTCACCACGAGCCAACCAACAATTACCTTAAGGATTCTTCCTGCCTTCATTGTGATTACAGTCCTTTCTCACTTCCTTCTTCTGTTCCCTTCACATATTCCTCTTTTCCTTAAATTCTTCCTCCTATCTTCTCAACTTCCCTTCCGTCCTGACTTTCTCTCTCCTTACCTCTGTCACCATCCTGTTCGTTGGAGATGCGTCTCAAGTCAAAGTAGTGGGTCCCGATGGCAACATCACTCATGCTTCCCTCATCCCAGATCTATGAAGAAAGAGAAGCCAGAATCCTGACATTTATACTTGTGTTGTGTATGATATAACGGTGCATGTAAATATTTTAAGTGTAAATTGTGGTGAAATTAGTAGAAAGGCCACTTCGACATAATAACGTTCAGACCTGGATCTTCATTCTCTGACACAGAGGAGGAAACATCTCTGTAAAGATGATCTGCTCATTCCACACCGGGTCTGCTGTGGACTTCTGAGTAGAGGTACGACCCTGAGAGGCAATGTAAAGAATTTAAAAGATGATTTAGACTTACAGCTTACTCTGAATTCCAAACAAGTCCTATCATGACTCATGTACTCATTCTATGTGGAATACAATGCCTTCAAGAGGCAGCACAAGCGGACCTGGCAGTTAAGAGGATTTTGGAGATATTATTTGAAAAAAGAGCCTCATTACAATTGGTTAATAAGTTCACCTGTCCTCATGACATGTAATAATTGACATGTCTGCAACCATTAACCATGTTTAGTTTAGATATAGGATTTGTGAAAATGCTTCTGAATTTAGGCAAATTAATTTTCAGTACTTAAAATTTTAATTTTCTTGTATTCACAATTATTTAAACATGTTCCTTAAAATACAGATTTGAGACAAATAATTACACCTCTGTTTTTGAACTTTTGTACAACTTTCTTGTAAAAGAGTTTTTTCTTTTACTAAAAACACATCTGCTGTAAGATCTGAATAAATGTTCAGGACGCTGTCCAATGGCTGCTGTGAGCTTCAGAGCAGCTTCCTTGCATACAGTGGGTACGGAAAGTATTCAGACCCCTTTAAATTTTTCACTCTTTGTTTCATTGCAGCCATTTTCCAAAAATCAAAAAAGTTCATTTTATTTCTCAGTAATGTACACTCAGCACCCCATCTTGACAGAAAAAAACAGAAATGTAGAAATTTTTGCAAATTTATTAAAAAAGAAAAACTGAAATATCACATGGTCATAAGTATTCAGACCCTTTGCTCAGTATTTAGTAGAAGCACCCTTTTGATCTAATACAGCCATGAGTTGTTTTGGGAAAGATGCAACAAGTTTTTCACATCTGGATTTGGGTATCCTCTGCCATTCCTCCTTGCAGATCCT
>NC_060156.1:24877931-24878570 GCF_021292245.1 Micropterus dolomieu | reverse complement strand
AATTTTAATTTTCTTGTATTCACAATTATTTAAACATGTTCCTTAAAATACAGATTTGAGACAAATAATTACACCTCTGTTTTTGAACTTTTGTACAACTTTCTTGTAAAAGAGTTTTTTCTTTTACTAAAAACACATCTGCTGTAAGATCTGAATAAATGTTCAGGACGCTGTCCAATGGCTGCTGTGAGCTTCAGAGCTTCAGAGCAAATTTATTAAAAAAGAAAAACTGAAATATCACATGGTCATAAGTATTCAGACCCTTTGCTCAGTATTTAGTAGAAGCACCCTTTTGATCTAATACAGCCATGAGTTGTTTTGGGAAAGATGCAACAAGTTTTTCACATCTGGATTTGGGTATCCTCTGCCATTCCTCCTTGCAGATCCTCTCCAGTTCTGTCAGGTTGGATGGTAAACGTTGGTGGACAGCCATTTTCAGGTCTCTCCAGAGATGCTCAATTGGGTTTAAGTCAGGGCTCTGGCTGGGCCATTCAAGAACAGCCACGGAGTTGTTGTGAAGCCACTCCGTTATTTTAGCGGTGCGTTTAGGGTCATTGTCTTGTTGGAAGGTAAACCTTCGGCCCAGTCTGAGGTCCAGAGCACTCTGGAAAAGGTTTGCGTCCAGGATATCCCTGTACT
>NC_060156.1:24870929-24877831 GCF_021292245.1 Micropterus dolomieu | reverse complement strand
TCCCAAACGTCTTCCATTTGAGGATTATGGAGGCCACTGTGCTCTTAGGAACCTTAAGTGCAGCAGAAATTTTTTTGTAACCTTGGCCAGATCTGTGCCTTGCCACAATTCTGTCTCTGAGCTCTTCAGGCAGTTCCTTTGACCTCATGATTCTCATTTGCTCTGACATGCACTGTGAGCTGTAAGGTCTTATATAGACAGGTGTGTGGCTTTCCTAATCAAGTCCAATCAGTATAATCAAACACAGCTGGACTCAAATGAAGGTGTAGAACCATCTCAAGGATGATCAGAAGAAATAGACAGCACCTGAGTTAAATATGAGTGTCACGGCAAAGGGTCTGAATACTTATGACCATGTGATATTTCAGTTTTTCTTTTTTAATAAATTTGCAAAAATTTCTACATTTCTGTTTTTTTCTGTCAAGATGGGGTGCTGAGTGTACATTACTGAGAAATAAAATTAACTTTTTTGATTTTTGGAAAATGGCTGCAATGAAACAAAGAGTGAAAAATTTAAAGGGGTCTGAATACTTTCCGTACCCACTGTATATTAAATTGTCATCGGCTAGTAGTTGACATTCAACCCACCACATTTTTGAAGAAGCTGACCACTACATATGGGTCTATGAGTGCTGTGTTGTCCCCTATGAACGCCTTCGTGACATTGGCCATGATGCTGGAGTTGTTCCGTGGAAGGCCTTCAGCGCGATACACCTTCACACAGAAACGAGCCCAGGGTCGCTCAGAGGGATAACCTTCTGGTAGCAGCAGGTTCCTGAGGAAAAGGACAAGGAGGAAAAGCGAGACACACAAATATTTCAACCCAGTTCAAACGGTTTCATTTTGCTGATTCATGTCCACAGGATTTTAAAATGTACTACAAACAAGTGGGAATGTTGGCCATAATGTTGTAGCATGGCAAAAGGTCACAGGGTCACCAAAATGGTTAAAGGTGCCATATTATGATCATTTTCAAGTTCACGCTGTTAAATTGGGTGCCTACAAGAAAATGTTTGCATGCTTTCATGTTCAAAGAACACATTATTTTTTTCATCATGTCCATTAAGCACATCAGTTCACCCTCTGTCTGAACACTGTTTTAGCTCCTGTCTCTTTAAGGCCTCCCTCCCTAAAAGCCCATTTTCATTTGATTGGCCTACTTACAGGAAGCCTGCTGAGGGGCAGGACCTAGCAGGTACAGTGCTTTTCAAACTGTTGTTGTGTAGAGGACAACAACAGAAGTTGTTTTACAATGTTCAACGCTATTTCATCACTTAATCCACTTCTAACAAGTTTTGAGGCAAGAAATCAAATGTGTGGAAAAATACCGTCAGTTTTAGGAAAATTGGCAAACCGAATGTTTTCGGAGTTGAGGAGCTCCGCAAGTGCAGCGAGGGAAGCTATCGAGCCGGGCAGTCGGCTCACGGAGCCGTCAGCGTCCAACAGCCACACAGACCGCTGCAGCAGAGTCCAGCAACAGCATGAGAGGAAAGACCCGCAATTGTGAGACAGTTTAAATGTCCGTACCGCTGTCTTTACATTCTGAGTAATGTTGTAACTTTTTAACTTAATCAAGAGAAACCTGGCTCCTGATGGACAGGCTTGTGTAACTTAGAAGCAGCATAGTAAGTAGTATGAAAGGGGACTCTTGTTGCTTAATTGTTATCATTAATCTAAATAGACATTACATTGCTTGTGTAATGTTACAGTTGTGGTTATATTACTTTCTTTTTATTTGCTTTTATTTTATATAATTCTTATTTATGCACCAATATACCAAAGCAAACATCTACTATAGATTGGCTGCAGCCTTGTTCTCCTTACATGAGTTAAAAGATGGAGGTCCTGTGCTGGACGGATCGGTTTATGACTTTTAGAAGGGAGCCAAATTCAAACGATGTGCTTTCACACACATTTACTGAAAGACTGAGCAGGAGAAAAAGAGAGAGGATGTTTTTTTCCCCTCATAGATTGGGGACACATAGTATTTAGGTTGAAAAGACATAAAAAAGTGGATTTTGCATAACATGGGACCTTGAAGAGCCATCCTCTGGTGACCATGAGTATTCCCCAAAAAATGAAATGTGCTTCCAAAAGGCAGAAGGTTGATTGATACATTTTTAAAATGTCATCTCCATATATAAAGAAATGCGATGACCATGGTTATAATTTGAAATTACCGAGAAGATGCCTCCTGAACCCCACAACCTGCTGGCAGGTTTGAAATGCATGTATTCTTTAAGAAATCGCCAAAATTACACCGTCTATCATAGCCAGAAGCCATGAAAACAGAAATGATTGTCAGATTTTCAAATGTCTGACAGTCCTTGAAGTCTTGACGAATGCTTTCGTCAGGAGAAACAACCACATCTAAGCTTAAAATAGTGATTTTAGTAACTTTATAGTAACAGGAAACTTTGAATGATTCAGCTAACACCAACAGTCACATGACTGTCAGCCAATTAGACTGAACTGCAGACTGTGACATGGAGGGCAAGGGTGTAGTTTATGTAATAGCATGCCGATGCTATTACATAAACTTTACTTTTCAAATGCATATGCTATTGAAAGAAGGTATAAAGAGAAAAAGATGGATAAAAGTGCACCATCCACTCAGTAGAGAGTGTTTGAAATTAAATAATATTACATTTTCTACATGCCTACATTTAGGTCTTGTTATATACATCTCTTCAAATTTCAGCCGGATATATTTAGAGTTTTTTAAATTCTTGCATTTTTAGGTTTTTACAATTTGCAGGGTTTAAGAGGTGCTGATGACTTTGCATGTTAGATTCACAGCCACTATCATATCATACCTCTCCTGTATCGTTCCTGTTTCTGTAACCTTTCCCAGGAACTGGTCAGATAAAGCAGGAATCTTGCAAAACAATATTTAGAAAAAAGATGGGTATCATACTTGTTGATCTGCTCCTCAGCATCACTCGCTTTTGCTCCTGGTTGCTTGGCATCTCCCTTTGCTGTGACGCTGATGTCACACTTGACATAACCTTTGACCCCAGTGCTAATGTCACTAGGATCGGTCAGCACTGCCCACTTGTTGATAAACTGCTGACCTGAGGGAGCAAGAAAGTTGCCTGCTGATTTAAGAATTATCATTGATGTGCCCTTGCACAGGGCATTTCCTCACACTGCTCTAGCAGAAGTGATCAGTGGCAACCAGTAGAGGACCCACTGGCTTTTGCACCACACTTGAACCTTATGACAGGAAAAAGGATAAATCAATGTAAAGAAGTGAAACTTAAATACCCATGCACCTTAAAGCAGGCGTTACTTTCAAAGGCTGTTTTGACATCACTTTGAAAGCACTGTGCCTCTTCTCTAGATACATTAAGAGACAGGAGGTGAGAGAGGTGAACTACCTGGCTGTTTGTAAACTGTCCACACATCCAGCTTAAAGGACCCAACACAGAAGCTTCTCAGCATTTTAGAGTGCATCACCTGGAGAGAGAAGGATACACAAAGAGGCAGAACCCAAGCTTGAAACTGGCAACCCAAAGACCACGGAAGCAAACAAAAAACAGTTATGGCAAAAGTAACAGAACTATTAATTAGAACTTTATATTTAAGGAGGACCTTGTGGTTTACTTTCATCTTCCAATTTATAGAATATGACTGCAGATCAAACATCCAGACATATTTCACTTAACAGACCACAATTGAAAAGAAAACCACATGATTTCTAATTGAGTAAAAGTGTGCAGGCTTTTCGAATTGATCATTTACATTTTAAGACATGACACTTAAAACTCATGTTTGAAATGCTTGTTCGCTGTTTTTTTTACTCACTGTCAGCTTGATGACTTTGTCGAAGAAGACCTCTTTGTGGGCAAAGAAGTCAAACACGAAATACTGATGGAAAAAAAAGAGGTGGTGAATAATGGACAACAAAGCACCAGGGCTTAAAAGATCAACTATTGATAATTAGACCGAGATACAGGTGATTCACATAAGTAAAACCACAGGGATTTTTTTATTCTCACCTCATTGTAAAAGGGAGCATTGGTGCCTTCTTTGACTGAAGTCTGTTTCTTCTCATCACCGATCTCAATCACCACACTGGGGTCGATGTTTTCTCCCACCAGCTGCCTGGCCTCTGTGATGTTAATTGCAATCTATGAAACATCCGCAAAGTTACATACCACTGCACAGATGAGAAGGAGTTTGACAGGATTCACTAATTTTTTCCCTAAAATTTAAGTCAAAAAGTGAAACTTTCATATATTCTAGTTTCATTACACAAAGTGAAATATTTCAGGCCTTTTTTTCATTTTAATCTTGATGATTACGGCTTAAAGCTCATGGAAATCAAAAATCCATATCTCCAAATATTAGAATAATAGAATAAAGAATGTACAATACAGAAATTCTGAAAGACCTTCTGAAAAGTTGAAAAGTTCTGAAAAAGGTTTATTTTGCACTCAGTACTTGGATCGGGGCTTCTTTTGAATAAATTACTCCATCAATGTGGCGTTGTGACAATCACCCTGTGGCACTGCTGCTTTGATAGCGGCCTTCAGCTCCTCTGTTTTGTTGATCTGGTGTCTCTCAATTTCTTCTTAACAATACCCCATGGATTCTCTATGGGCTTCAGGTCAGGTGAGTTGGCTGGCCAATCAAGCAAAGCAATACCATGGTCAGCCAACCAGTTACAAGTCGTTTTGGCACTATAGGCAGGTGTTTTGCTGGAAAAGGAAATCAGCATCTTCATAAAGCTTGTCAGCAGATGGAAGCATGAAGTTCTCTAAAATCTCCTGGTAGACGGCTGCAATGACTCTGGATTTGAGAAAACACAGTGGACTAACCCCAGCAGAGGACATGGTACCCCAAATCATCACTGACTGTGGAAACTTTACACTGGACTTCAAGCAACTTGGATTCTGTGCCTCTCCACTCGGCCTCCAAACTCTGGGACCTTGATTTCCATATGAAATGCAAACTTTACTTTCATCTGAAAACAGGACTTTGGATCACTGAGCAACGGTCCAGTTCTTTTCCTCTTTGGCCCAGGTAAGACGCTTCTGACGTTGTCTCGGGTTCAAGAGTGGCTTAACACTAATGCGACACTCATTTCCTGGACACCTCTATGCGTGGTGGCCCTTGATGCACTGATTCCAGCCTCAGTCCACTTCCTGGGAAGCACCCCCAAATTCTTGAATTGGCTTTGCTTAACAGTTGACAATCAAAAAAAAAAGGCCTGAAATATTTCACTTTATATGTAATGAATCTAGAATATATGAAAGTTTTACTTTTTTACTTGTACAATATTGTGAAAAGTACTTTTTCACAATATTCAAATTTTCTGAGATGCGCCTAAATGGTTAGTTGTGTTTAAAAATTCCTGTTTTCTCTTTTTATAATTATTTTTTTCTTTTTTGATGACTTACTACAACATGTTCCCCTAACTGCTTAAGTTTAAATTTATATTGCAAGTGATTTATAACCCAAACACACCCCATAACTGTGTGTTCTGTACGTTGTTACCTGGAAGCTCTGTGGTTTCCCTTCATTGTCCTGAATGCGAGTTTTCAGTTTGGACCTGTGGAAGTTTAACTCAACAGATCAGTTTCTCAATCTGATTAAGACATCCAGAAACACATGCCTTTAACAGTTATGCATGACTCCGTATACAGTAAACTGTAAATGCATAGCGCCTTGAGGGAGAACTATTCTTTTCATTTTGCCCCTTAAATGCACCCAGCATCTGCTCCCAAATACTATATACAACAGTTGCAATATGTAGTGTCAGCTGTGGAAAGTAACTAAGTACATTTACTCAGGTACTGTACTTTTGCAAAGTGCAATTTTGAGGTACTTGTCCATTACTTGAAACTTAAATTTGTTACTTTCCAGATTCAGATTATCTAAACAAAATATAAAACGATAAGTACTAAGCTACACAGCCGTATACAAAGTAATTAAAATTAGCCCCACCGCAACATTAAAATGATGTGAACATTCATCAATCAGTTATTATAATCCAATAATATCATTATATTTATTATGAAATTGACCATTCTGCATAATGACTACTTTTACTTTTGGTACTTTTTTGATGCTAATACTATTGTACTTTTTCTCAAGTAAAACTTTTACTTGTAAAATAGATTTTCTACGCTTTGGTTTTACTACTTTTTCTTAAGTAAATAATGTGAGTACTTTTTCCAGCACTGTGTAGTGTGCATATTTCATACCTTTTATAGTTTGGTATAACTCTGGTTCTGACTACTCCAGAGCTTCCTGGTTGATCCTCAGTATTTTCTCCCTCGGGCAGGGAAGACGCTTCGGAAGGCACCTCCACATCACTGTCTGTACACACACGCACATGAATACTTTATTTTGCACAACTTCATGCAGCTAAGAGAAATAAAGTCAAACTAAACTTCTAAACTAAACTACACTGTCTAACTACATACAGTGGGTACGGAAAGTATTCAGACCCCTTTAAATTTTTCACTCTTTGTTTCATTGCAGCCATTTTCCAAAAATCAAAAAAGTTCATTTTATTTCTCAGTAATGTACACTCAGCACCCCATCTTGACAGAAAAAAAAACAGAAATGTAGAAAATTTTGCAAATTTATTAAAAAAGAAAAACTGAAATATCACATGGTCATAAGTATTCAGACCCTTTGCTCAGTATTTAGTAGAAGCACCCTTTTGATCTAATACAGCCATGAGTCGTTTTGGGAAAGATGCAACAAGTTTTTCACATCTGGATTTGGGTATCCTCTGCCATTCCTCCTTGCAGATCCTCTCCAGTTCTGTCAGGTTGGATGGTAAACGTTGGTGGACAGCCATTTTCAGGTCTCTCCAGAGATGCTCAATTGGGTTTAAGTCAGGGCTCTGGCTGGGCCATTCAAGAACAGCCACGGAGTTGTTGTGA
>NC_060156.1:24845496-24870829 GCF_021292245.1 Micropterus dolomieu | reverse complement strand
AGGATTATGGAGGCCACTGTGCTCTTAGGAACCTTAAGTGCAGCAGAAATTTTTTTGTAACCTTGGCCAGATCTGTGCCTTGCCACAATTCTGTCTCTGAGCTCTTCAGGCAGTTCCTTTGACCTCATGATTCTCATTTGCTCTGACATGCACTGTGAGCTGGAAGGTCTTATATAGACAGGTGTGTGGCTTTCCTAATCAAGTCCAATCAGTATAATCAAACACAGCTGGACTCAAATGAAGGTGTAGAACCATCTCAAGGATGATCAGAAGAAATAGACAGCACCTGAGTTAAATATGAGTGTCACGGCAAAGGGTCTGAATACTTATGACCATGTGATATTTCAGTTTTTCTTTTTTAATAAATTTGCAAAAATTTCTACATTTCTGTTTTTTTCTGTCAAGATGGGGTGCTGAGTGTACATTACTGAGAAATAAAATTAACTTTTTTGATTTTTGGAAAATGGCTGCAATGAAACAAAGAGTGAAAAATTTAAAGGGGTCTGAATACTTTCCGTACCCACTGTATATTACGCTTCCTATAGTGCACAAGGTCAGTGATCACATTATTACACATCTTGCAAACAATGTGAGGTCTTGATTGTCAACAATTTTTAAGCCAACAAGCAATCCAGCAGGGACATAACACTGGGGATTTTGGTGTTTAAAAATGTAGTTTTATTTTAAATTGTACTGAAATTACATTAGAATATTAAGTAATATGCAGATGTTCATCTCACATACAGTGACAGTTGCATCCTATGCTCATGTTCTGTGTTGTCTAAATGACTCATAATTACTGTACAGTATTGAACATGTGACTGTGTGACAAGGGTGAGTATCGGCCACAGTGACATGACAGGGATGATTACTCTAATGTACACTGTAAAGCCAATCAAGATTGTGGAGTGTGTGTTTGGGTGTTTGTTTTCCAGGCCTTACCCATAGCTCCCTTGTTTGCCAAGACCAGGTCTGTGTTGACCTTCTTCTTCTTCTTCCCTTTCAGGCCAAACCCCAACTTTCTGCTCACAGAAGAGGAAGTCTTTTAAGCAGTCAAACATTATTTGAAACCTTAATTGCTAAAATTACAAATTGAACATCCACCTGTTTATGATGTGTGGATGATGCCGCACTACCTACCCTGTTAACTAACTCAATGCTAATATAGCTCACTCGAGTTAGTGCTGGTGTTCAGCAGTCTTCATTCTTCAGAGTTGTGTCATTTACATGATTTTACAGGGGATCAAAAACTAAATTTCTGTTGCTTGCATAAAATCTGCTCTCTCTCTTTTTTTTTAATTTTATTTCCTTACGACTTAAATGTGTTTTGTGCATAAGTTTTAAATCTTTGGGGCTAATTAGCCCAACAAACTGAAAAGAATAGAAAAATAGAAAAGAAAAACATATTTTAAAGCCGATTGGAAGAAGCAACAGCTGATAAAATCTTCCTGGAAGTGGAAATAAACACAGAACAGATTGCCAACTTTTGTTTATCTTCTTTGTTTCTTCAAAGGTCAAAGATGGATATATTATCAGGTCACGTCAACAGGACACAAATGTGCCAAAAGAAACACAAAATCGCTTTGCTCCTGAAGCCTAATTAGAATTAATGACCCATGGAAGTCTTAAAATTCATTTAAATGTTACAAAAATCTTTCGGAATAAAGAACAAATTAATAAAACAAAGTAATTGCCATAAACCATGATCGTTCCACATTTTTCTGACCTTGTCCCTACAATTTTGTTATTTGAATTTAAAGGATAGTGATATTGATTAGAAATAGAATTAATCGGAGAGCTAATTCTTTTTTCCACAGCGCTAATTTTGCTCCAACAAAAAGGTTTCTGACAACAGATCCTAATGATTGCCAAACTGATCTCAGGAATCATTCGGAACAGTCAACTAGGTGGAACACAATGTTCAAAATCAAAAACTGCTCACCGCTGGGTTGCAGGACTGCCTGAGAGATCCATAGTGCTGGAGTCCAGAGGTTTTCTTTTTCAGCACCACCAGGAGGGTTAACTATAACAACTCACATCTGGTTGCTTTTTTGCCCTCTGAGTGCTGAGGATGTCAGAGGATTTGTTACCATCTCATCTCTCTGCTTACGCTAACATATTGTCCCTCTCTTGCACAAAGCTGAATAATACATCATGCTATCATCACAGGTTTTCATGGCCCTGGCTTATTTCCGGTGTAGAACTGCTGGATCATCTGTCAGCTGTCAATATAATATGCTTATTCTTTATAGCCCTTCCTTCACTAGAAGTGCTTATATCAACTGACGTGACTGTAATGTAAACATCCTTCAACTCGTCCTCACGAGAAAAGTCACTCCACACCCGTCTCCTGCTCACTCTCCACAGCCAATTAAACTTGATCCAGTTGTAGCCTTAAATATCTCTATACTTGCGTTAAACCTGACCTGTTCAGCTCAGCCCCTTCCTCTTCAATCTGAAGAAAATGACTCTCTTTCTCCCCGTGTTTAACTCTGGTAACTGCGGCTTGTTTTCTTTAGACCTGCCCTCCTCGCCACATTTAAGAGCTATTCACACAAACTTGAAAGTAGTATACATTACTGTTTCTCATGCTGCCTACACAGCCAATTGAACATGTTAGATGGGATGGCAGAACTAGTCAAAGGATATGTTTGGCAACACTCTTGACTTATTGTCAAAAAATCTAACCACAAGTCTGTAACCACTAACGTTTTAGTCTCATGAAACTTTCTGGCTTCCACTTCCTGTCTGCGGTATTCAGACCCAAGCCTATTGGATCCTAATGAACACATCAATCTTTAAAACAGTTTAAAAATGTATAAACAGGGCTCAGGAATTTGACTGGGCACTGCAGTTTTTAGCAAACATTACTCACACAGCAGGAATAAGATTATTCGTTGGGGACTATTTTCAGCCATGGACTAATATGGGTTTGATGCACCAGTGAGTGTTTCCAACAGTGGGATTGACCAAAATAAACTACCATGTTCACAGTAATGAAGGAACATGTAACCAAGTGCAGCAGTGTGGCTCATTTATGTGTTTAATATTTTTTGTAAGAACTTGAAGAAAAAGTCAAGTCATTTTAAGTCATAAATAATGGATAATTAATAATAACTACTCATTTAGCTGACACTTTTTATCCAAAGTGACTTACAATTGCTATATACACACACACTCAACGGCCACTTCATTAGGTACACCTGTTTAATTGCTTGTTAAACAAAATAAACAATCAGCCAATCACCTGGCAGCAACTCAATACATTTAGGCATGTAGACGTGGTCAAGACAACTTGCTGAAGTTCAAACCGAGCATCAGAACGGGGATGAAAGAGGATTTAAGGGACTTTGAACGTGGCGTGGTGGTCGGAGCCAGAAGAGGCTGGTCATACTATTTCAGAAACTGCTGATCTACTGGGATTTTCACGCACAACCATGTCTAGTATTTACAGAGAATGGTCTGAAAAAGAGAAAATATCCAGTGAGCGGCAGTTGTGTGGACGAAAATGCCTTGTTGATGTTAGAATTCAGAGGAGAATGGGCAGACTGGTTAGAGATGACAGAAAGACAGAAACTAAAATAACCACTTCGTACAACCAAGGTATGCAGAATACCATCTCTGAACTCACAACACTTCAAACAATTCACACAGCTCACCAAAACTGGACAATAGAAGATTGAAAAAACTTTGCCTGGTCTGATGAGTCTCAATTTTAGCTGTTACATTCAGATGGAAGGGTCAGAATTTGGCATAAACAACATGAAAGCATGGATCCATCCTGCCTTGTATCAACGTTCAGGCTGGTGGAGGTGGTGTAATGGTGTGGGGGATATTTTCTTGGCACACTTTGGGCCCCTTAGCACCAACTGAGCATCGTTTAAACGCAAAAGCCTACTTAAATGTTGTTGCTGACCATGTCCATCCCTTCATGACCACAGTGTAACCATCTTCTGCTGGAAGTAGCCATCAGGATATTGCACTACGTCACAAAGCTCAAATCATCTCAAACCGGTTTCTTGAACATGACAATGAGTTCACTGTACTAAAATGGCCTCCACAGTCACCAGATCTCAATCCAATCGAGCACGTTTGGGATGTGATGGAACAGGAGATTCACATCATGGATGTGCAGCCCACAAATCTGCAGCAACTGCGCGATGCTATCATGTCAATATGGACCAAAGCATCAGAGGAATGTTTCCAACACCTTGTTGTGCCATAGTTCTGAAGGCAAATAGGGTCCAACCCAGTACTAGCAAGGTTTACCTAATAAAATGGCCAGTGAGAGTATGTGAGAAGTCGGATGCCTCTGGAGGTTAAGTGTCTTGCTCAGGGACACACTGGTGGATGTCACCGTTGGAATCGAATCCGGGTCTCTCATACCAATGGCATGCGTCTTATCTACTGCACCATCACCACCCCATAAAAAGGATACAAATATGAAGACATGATGTAAATGACCTCTATATAGCTGCGAGCGGCAATTATCGGGATCCAAGCCAGTCGCAAAAAAAGCAACATTTGACATTTTCAGAGGAGAACAGATACAGACGACTTCAGAGTTAAAAGTGATGAAAGAATTTGGGCTTTGAGATAATTGGGGAAACGCAAACTTGATTTTTAAAGCATCACCTTGAGATCAGAGTGTGTCATTATTATGTACCTGACTACTTGGTAAAATGTTCAACCCACCTGCTACATTTTGTGTTTCCAAGATTTAAAGTTTAAGCTGCATAAACTACTTTTAGCAGAGAAAAGTAAGAAAAGTGTCACGGGATCCAAATGAAAGAGAGACCTTAGATTCACCAAGATCTGAACAACCTGATTGTCAGCAAGTCTGAATTGGTCACCTTGAGATTTGAACCCTGGACCTACCGATTTCCAGAGAAGGTGACTTATTGACTGAGCTACTGGTGAGAGGGTAAGTCCATACACCATCTCACAAATTGAGGCAGTGATGTCACATGTGCCAGAGTCAGACAGTTTTGTCAGTTAAAACTTAAGATGCATACAACAGTCAAGATGTAAGTGAGAAAATTCTGAAAAAACTCACAAATCATTCTGCTGATTTTGGGTGTGTTGTGATTTATTTTGGTGGCATTTGATCCAAAACTGAGTTAAAAAGAAAATGTTGTGTATACTGTACAAGTTACAGCAAGATAGTGTATATCACTGCAGACAGACAGATGCTCGGGCCAAGCATCTGAGCAGACGTGTCAAGTTTGGTTACAATAGCTTAAGCCAATTTTAATTTACAGGCATTTATGTAAAATTGTATGTAAAAACACAAAAGTAAAAATTTATTAAAAACAAATTAACGTATCAAAATTCTTATGATAACTTTTCATCAGCGATGTCCGTAGATGATCCTGCCAAAGTTTCAGGTCGATTGGCGAAACAGTCTGGGACGACTTCACAAAAATAGCTTTTAGAGAAAAGTGATAAAAAGTTGTATAATTTGACATTTTTAAAGCAGAAGACCATCAGAGCAAAGTTGCAGATGAATCCAGGGATTGAAAAACTGAAAGAAGTTTGACTCTAAACAAAGCAGTTTGAGATAACTGCAAAAACGCAAAGTTGATTGTTATAGCGCCACTATGAGGTCTATGGAGGGCCATTTTTTCCCCCCTGAGTAGTGGGTGGAATTTGCAACTTATGTGCCAATTTTGGTGAGTTATTGTCCAGCAGTTTTTGCTGCCCAAACACTTTTAGCGGAGAAAAAGAATAAAGATGAATAATCAAAACAAAACAGCTTCGCTGCTTGGATCCCTAATAATGTCAATATACATCATGGACAATTCTGCTGCCACGATTAACAAATACTTTTAGAAGGAAAAGTAAACATCCATTTTCCCATCATTTTGTGGTGAAGGACATCATTTATGTTGTAGTCTGAACATAGCTCATATTCAAAGGTTTCTTCTTTAACTTTTTAAGATGTTTGGGAAGACAGAAACTGAACTACAACTGCTCCAACCTAAATGACAAAAAGTGACACATTTTGGCATTTTAGCAGTGTCTAAAACGATGGAGTGCAGGCACAGTACTGCTGTATAGGTCACCAGCTGTTTGACTGCTGTCCAACACAATCACTGTAGTTGCGTGTATCATACAGAAGGAAAGTCTAAAAAGACACTTTAAGAGGTTATGCCAATAAAAAAGGAGTTGTTACCTGGCCTGTCTAGAATATTGATTTTATTGATATTGAAAATCTTTTCTGGCAGATGAGAGATGGACAATGAAAAATGTGTACAGAAGCCTTCACACCGTAGGGGGGTAGGATGCTTTGTTGACCCACCTATGCAAACTGACAACCTCCCTAAGAGGTTTTGTGGTGCCAAATAACCACTTTTGTCTTGACAATCGCTGTTAGTTACGCAACCACAAGATGTTGCTTGCCAGAAAAATTTAAACATTAAGTCATATTAAAGATTAGCTCCAGATATGTTGAGATGTATAAAAATACTCCCCTTTCAAATATAGTTAATTTCAGAAGTTTGACTGCTGGACACTAGGGCTGTGTTCCAACGGGTAAAAATGCTGTCTCAGAAGGTGTTTAACAGGACAGCGAGGCATCAAGTGCTGTTCGAAACGGATCAAACAACATTTTCCTGTCTCGTAAGATGCCTTCAAACTGCCGCCGTAATGGTCAGTTTTGAAGGCAGTTCACTTACTCATAAATCTGTGCCAAACGTTACGGTAGCCCACAAAAAATGGGTAAGATTGCAGACAAACAAGCTGAAATTGGCCTACAAATCTTGGTTTTTAGTAGATTCTTCGCTTCAACTTCTGAAAAGTTAGCGAGAACTAAACACTGAACTATCATATTAGCCCGTGACTGTAACCATCCAAGTTTGTTCAGTACGTGGTGCTCATGCTATATTTTCAATAGCTAGCTAGCTAGCTAGCTGACGCTAAAGCTAGTGACTGACAGCCAGGAGAGACGCAAGACGGCGTGCTGACATCACACGTTGCTGTAAATGCTGCCCTAAAAGGCTGTTCGATGTTTATAGAGATGCCTTCACTCAAAAGTTATGCCTTTTGAGGAACCGGTCTACTACGGTAGCGAGGCAGCGACACAACTGCCTTCTGTTTCCAACAGAGCCTAGATGTTTCGTAAATTCCTGAAAAGGTTCATTCTCAGTGTTTGTGAACAAACTAGGTTTGTGATGTCACAAATCCTGCTCATACGTACACGTTTTAAACTCAGATTCAAGGTGAGCGACGAGTAACTTTCCCCTTCAGTAGATGAATGTGAAAACAGGTGTCAAACTACACATACATAACATACTGAAGACAGGACTTCCAAGAGAAGTAACAAAAAAACAAAACCCATTTTTCATAAATGCTGTAATTTTTCCAGTTGAGGGTGATCAGACCAAAAACCGCACTGTGCTAGGTGTTGGGTCAGTGAAGGAATGTTGCTACAGGTCCCGGTGAAACAACAGTACAATCCAGGAAGTCCAGTTTGAATGATAGATCTATAAGTTTTGAGGGCCAACAGATGATTAAACACTGCGCTGCTGTTAACTGATGATTTTCAACTCTGGAAAGTTACCACAATTACCAGGGATGTGTGCTTGCATGTATTTGATTGGCCACTGTAGTGTATTGTTGGAGGATGCTGCATTTTGTTGCAGCAAAAGTTGAACCAGGTTCAATTGATTTGCCTGATAGTCCTGCATTTTCCGCCAGAGCCTCTGCTGTGCCAAAGCAGTGGTCTCATTCAAAAGATGAAGCACACTTTGCTATTGTCTAGCCTCACAGGTCTGTGTGATGCTAACACATAATACACACATAAGTAACTAAAACTGTCACTCCATGAAACTTTGTTTACAGCAGTGTGAACCTAAACCCTTCAATCTTTGAACCTTTTAGAGACTGGATAAAGGAAACTATACCACATGTAAACATTCAGTTCAGGCACAGTATAAGACTAAATTAGCCTGTTGACTCAACACCAAACATCACTGCTGAAATCAAACAGCAGAACCGGTCTCCTACCTTGGTTTAGGATTCATCACTGCAGGCAGAAGTCAGTGTCACGCATCAATTCAGGCAGCTGGACACGCACCGCTGCATGTGTTGACTCAGAGTCAGAGTTAGACGTAAAAGTGTTGAATAACACGCTGAACAAGTGATTGGTTGTTGAACTGTTTGTTCAGAGGATGAAGTTGTAAAGCAGAGGGAGCATGTGGCTGATGCATGACCAGCTCCTTATTGATTTTTCCTCAATTACCACCTGGATAGTTCAAGAGCCTCTAAAAGTCTCTAAAAAAAAGCTCACTTAAATGTTTTTTCAGTTACATAATTTTTATTGTTTTGACTGGTTTGATTTCTTCTTATTCTTATATTGTACAATTACAGAGGTATCACTGGCAGCAGCTTCAGCAGTAGTGGTATGTTACTGACAGTAGCTGCAGTATTGGCAGTAAAGTAGTAATCTGAATACTGTTGGTAGTAGCAGTGGTATTGACTATATTACCGTTAGTAGTATTGTTATTATTTCTTATCATTGGCAAATTATCAAGTGATTCAGTGACAGTGTTAGGAAACACACAGCTACCTCCAGAAGTTCACATTAACGAGAACAATAATAGTCATCAGTTGTCATCAGTCTTAGACCACACATTATGGAGGGACATCAAGATACAAGCAGAGCTTTTTACCTGTATGTGTGCCTGTGAACTGGTAATCATGTGAACAGGATGTATGAAACTGGGAAAGTTAACAAATCCACCCATGGTAAACAGAGCAGTCACACCATGTCTGTCAGAGGATCAGCAGACACACTCTCCCCCCTCTTCATCACATCAGCTGATCTCTTTCTATATATCAGCTTGACCACATTCACATTACAAATATCTGAACTTCTTTAATGACCAAACTAAATGCTATGTTTTGATCACATATTGACTTGTCAACATTAAGTCGGAGAATGATGCATGCTTTTAAGTAGCATTTCATTTCAAATTTGAAGACTTCAAAAAGTACAAATTTAACTGTAATTTTCAGATATTTGTTAGGGTTTTATACTGATATTTCCCTGTAATTACTACAAAACATGAAATATTACTTTGACATTGTTAGCGTATTGCCCTATTTTTACCCTCTTTTTCACTATAGTAAAATTTCATCATATGTTGTCATGTTTACATTAAACCTTGTGTTTTTGCTCCATTATTACCCAAAAATGAAGCCACAATTTTACCATAAATCATTACCACAATATCACCATGCTATTATATGTGTAATTACCATGGTATTACCCCATTCACTATTAATCCCCTCATTACTTTATTATTGAGCCGTTATGTAAACTGCTACCCTTGTATTTATCCAGCATCTGTCCTTGATTACTGGTGCACGATGTCCTCTTTTGGAAGTTCCGCACCACATCAAAACTAAATTGCAAAACAGAACTATAGTGTCTCTGAAGCCAAGACCTTTGTTTATTTTATGTCACAGTGACTGGAGCGTAGCTGCATTTATAAAAATGTTCTCACAACAAATTGACAGATAACCATTCTAAGACCAGAAAGTTGGAACAAACCATTAAACATAACATCACACAACAGTCATGGTGTATCAACACACAACGTGCACGATAACCTCAAATTGGATACTTGAGTCAAAGCCGGTTTACACTGTTTGGGCATTATCAGGTTGACACTGTTTTCCAGCCATTTAACAGTTCAACACAGCTTCCCAGTACAACCACAGTCTTCCTCGGTGTTTCCATTTTTAATTTCCATATTTTTTCTTCTGGACTGGGACAGAAACTAGTGACACAACCCTGTCCTGCTAACCTCTAATTTACATCGCCACCTCATAGTATTGTTTAACATGATTACCCAATCTCCATCTGGTTTTCTTCAGGACTGACAGCATCATCTGGAAAAAATGAAAGAGGAAAATTAACAAGAACAGAGGAAAAAGTGATCTTTCATTGAAGTTTTTATTCTGATACCAAGTTTAACTTTTGCAACTACAATGTGACTAAAACCTCACTTTCACCAGTGTTCAGCCAAGTTGCCATTCTTACCAAAGTGCTTTGGCTTTTTGTGACACAATCAGTTTTATACACAGTCACAACACACAACCTCTTCACTATTTACAGTGCTTAACGACAGAAGACAAGCACTTAAGCACACAGTCTGATGCTATAGACTATATCATCAAGGCTGAAACTAAAAGTCATGTTCACATCATATCAGAAGAACCAGAAAAACTGGATGATATTGTCTTTATACAGCCTGGGTGGATTTAGATGTTACATGGTTAGACAGCCATGATATCAATTCTCGTTGGCCCGTCTTTTTGGTCATAACGTATTCTTTTATAAAATGAATTGACGGAATTCAGGGAGCAGATGTAACCAACACTGGAGGAAAACCAAGTTGGAAATGTCAAAACTGCACATCCTACAAATACCACAAACAATTTCTCCAAGACGGATGCCTGTATTTAGGGTCAATCTGGTATGATGCAAAAGCAGCATTCTGTAATGACATGCTGACAGAGGTCCAGAATGATAACGCAGGTGTGGATTGTGAGGTCTTCAGCCTAACATGTTAATTAAGTTTTGTATGTAAGAAAATATCTCACCACAAAGTCATCTCACATGATCCTTATCGGCAGATAGATTTCTTCCAGTAATCATCTTAAAGCCAACATGAATGAGAAGTCCTTAAAGTCACCCAATCCCCCCACCAAAAAAAATTTATCTGAACTTGTACAATTTTCTGACAACCGGTGGAACACTGTCTCAGAGCTGAAATTTGAATGTCAAACTTGTGGCAGTCCCGGTCTGTCTACTGATGGAGATCATATGATGTAACTGTACACTGTTCTTACTGACAACTACTAAATGTGGTGAGTTTCTTTTCTCAACTGCTGTTTTCCAAAGGTTCAGTGTGTATTTTTTTAGGAGTGTCTATTGACAGAAATGCAATATAATACACATAACTATGTTTTCAGTGGTGCATAAAGACCTTACATAATGAAATGTAATGTTTTTATTACCTTAAAATGAGTCACTTCTATCTACATACAAGGCGGGTCCCTCTTACACAGACATGAGGAGGACCTGAATGCACCGTGAACCGCTGGTTGCAATTCGTAACCCTCACCACGAGATGCATCTAAAGCTTACACACTGAACCTTTAAAAAATACTTAATGCAGCTAAACAGGCAGATACACATGGACTAAATTAAATCAATCCACCCTCTGTGACATCATTTTAAATTCCCAAAAACACAAACCACTTAAATGCCAACTCTTGAGATTCAGTTTCGACATGAGTCATCAGATCACTAAGCAGGGAAGGAAACAGATTTAACATTCTCTAACATGCTCACTCCAAAATTTTTAATTTTACCATCACATCAATTATATGAGTATAGAAACTTTGTGTCCACTCGTATCATTAATGTGATGCTTTGGTAACAGATAACGTGTCACCAGATGTCAACAGTTTCTTAAACCAAAGATGGGAATGGTACAACACTGAAATGAAAATCACAGTATGTGAGCACCTTGATGGAATATTATTTGCGATTCACTTCCTTATTGGGGTATATATATATATATATATATATATATAGTAAGTAATATATTACATTAATATAAGTTGAATTTAAAATAAAACCGTGAAGTTGTGAACAAGGCACACAGGTGTGATGCTAAGTGTGTTTCCTTTCATTTACTTGCTAAAATAGATCAAGATGAATGCCATAACAACATGAGCACCAGTTCCCCGTCATATTACCCTTTGAGAATCTACCGTAGAACCACAACAGGCAGCAGTAACATCTTGTAATCTAAAGGAAAAAGTGCAAAGATGCAAGCTCAGACAGACTGCCACCGGCAGCTTAAGTTGGGCTTCCTACCTGGGATGTGTTGGCTAAGAAGTGCTGGTGGCACGGTGGTTTCGGAGGAGGAATTGCATCATGAAGACTGTGGCTGACTGATGAAAGAGGGATGTTTGGGAGAAGGTGTGGTGGCTTGGTGTCTTGTAGACCAACTTTGTAGAGGATAAGGAAGCCTTCTTGTTTGGTAAGTAGGATCACAGAATTTCGGTGGAGGTGACTGAACTGGTTTTGAAGTTAGATTGGAAGAGTAAGTATTCAATAGTGAAAGCAAAAGGTTGCTTGTTGACTTTGGCTGGGCAGAGGGTTTGGGGAGGGCTTTGTTTGTTTCGCAGGGGCAGGATGTATCATCAGAACATCAGTTTGATGCTTCGAATAAGAGTTTTAGAGGAAATGTAAGGATGTTGGTAGGACCACCAGTTTCCTGATCAGGTGATTGGTTGATTTTGAAGAAGCAGAAGATTTAAAAGGAGGTGGTGAGTTGATCACAGCAAGGTTTATGAAAAAGAGATTTCAGAGGTTGATCTATGAGGAGCAAGGGGGCATCTGATGAATCTCTGAACAGTGTAGTTTGTTAACAATTACTTTTGGTAGCTGAAAGGATAAGATTTCCAAGAGGGAGGAAACTTTGATACCAGAACATTTCACCAGAAGAGAAGGACCCTCATCGTCTTCAGGAAGATGAAAATGTAGATGAAGAAGCGTTCATGGATTTGAAGGCAGAGAGAAAGAGCAAGGGATGAATGGAAGGGGTTGGAGTTAGGACAGTGCATCAATACCTGCAGGAGTGAGAACCAGGGCTTGTAGAAGGTCAGACAGAGAGACTATCCCTCTCACCACATCGTCTTTGTCAACCAACACCAAACGATGCACCTGCGAGAAAAACCCCAAAGGATTTGATTATTCTGCTTCTACAGCCAATCAAGATAAATTCATCATTACTGACAACATGTGCCACATTCTGTAAGGTAATGGAGGGGAGAAAGAAAAGTAAAAAGGCAGAGAAACAAAACGCTGGAACGGTTACCGTATTAACTATATTTAACCTCTGTGGCATTACAACAACCTGGAAGCTGCTGTGAGTGAGCATTCAGTGTGATCTACACTGAAAAAAAATGTGAGTAATCTTGAGTGACAAACTTGATTAATCAGTATGTGGACATTACTCATCCTACATTTAGTATAGCGTTATAAGTCAGACTGAAGGGTTACCTCAGCCTTTGCGATGCGGTCGATGATGGTCTCCAGTGTTTCGTAAGGGTAACACTTGAGGACTCCCTCCACACAGCATGCTCTGGAGGCAATGGCCTCCTGCATCGTCATGTTCAGGTTGTTGTAGTTTTTCTGGGCTGCGAGGTTCTGAATGATGCAAGTAAAGAGAAAACAATATTGTTCTGCCACCAGCGGTTGGTTTCATTTGAACATGCTGTTGCTAGTCACAACTAGTTCAATAGTGGCTAGAGTTGAAAAGACAATGTCACATCCATCAATGGCTGAGATTTAATGCAGACAGGCATCCCAGCTATTTTGTGACTGTAACTCTAGATGTAAAATTAGCTTGATGTTAAAAGTATTAACCAGACCAAAACAACTATTCGATTGAGCATGACTAGAGATTGAGGGAAACACAAGATTTATATTTATATTATTGTCCCAGCTAACAAAGTTGCAATGTCGCAGAATGTGTGAAATTTACTTACAATGACATCAAACCTAGAGTACAGTGCCACGACTTTACCTACAGGGTACACAGAGAGATTTACAGACCACAGATGGTATAGATGGAAAAAATATATACAGATATAGGTGAGCTTGTGTTCTGTAAGCTATTATGCATAAAAGAAAAATCCACATTAGAAAGAAATCACAGGTGAGTCTGACTGGCTGTTGATAATGGATGGTCAGGCACATTTTAACCCCAGAAACACAATAAAAAATGGCATCCACTTGATTGATTTGATTACTGACTGTTGGCCTTCCAGGTGGATCACCACCAAATGTCAGTGCGTGATACTACCTTGCTCATTGACTACAGGCAGCGCGGACACCCTTCTCTCTACAAAAATGGTCAGAGCGTCGTAGACAGAAGCTGATTCCTGGACTGTTGCAATCTGTTTGAAGGTACCGATCGCCACTTCATTGACCCGCTTTTGAAGAAACCTGGGTTTAGGAATTGTAGATCCCTGGAGGGGAAGGGAAAGGAGAATAATAGGAAAAGATCTGGTACAATGTCTAAAAATCTAATTCAATTATAAAATAATTTAGCACAAATCATACAGAACAGCAATTGCACTTTGAGTTATTCAGACCTATGAAATTGAAATCCTTTTCAAGGACACAGATGGAGCCCGATTCCCATTTTTTACTCTTATTTGTAGGAAATTTTCAGATTCCTGTGTTTTAACTGAAATGAATGAATCTGATTCTGAAGTATTTTGTTGTACAATACACAGGAAGGATTTCAATCACTAGTGAACGCGGATAAATGTCGCAAGATGGGGAAGAGGTCTTACAAAGATGTGGAGGAACTTGAGGATGCGTTTGTGAGTGAGGATGTGGAGGACATTTCCTGATGCCGGGTCGATGATCGGCAGACGGTGTATCTTATTCTTCAACAAGGAGTAGATGGCATCAAACAGACTAAGGAGACAATAAAACTCAAGATTAGAATAATTACAGGTGAGGATAGTAACAAGGAATAACAAGACACATTATGGATTTGGTCTCTCCGTCGATGGTTTTCAAAACAGTGTTACGAGCTTAAGCAGCTCAGACTACAGTTAACTCTGAACACTTATTTTAAGACTATATATATATATATATATATATATATATATATATATATATATATATATATATATATATATATATATATATATATATATATATATATATATATATAGATATATATATATATATATATATATATATATATATATCTATATCTATATATAACTATATCTAACTATATCTATATAACTATATCTATCTATATCTATATAACTATATCTATCTATATAACTATATATCTATATATATCTATCTCTATATCTATCTCTATATATCTATCTATCTATCTATCTATACACACACAAATATCATACAGCAAATGTTAGTCATGAATATGAACCTAATATTTAAATTGACAAGAACAGATCTAATAAAGTGGTAGAGAATAAAATATCACATAGCTCTTAGATATCAGATATTACTGTATGTTCTAAACTGAAATTACAACTGCAGTAAAATAGTATACTACATTTGAGATCCTGAAGCGTTACGAAAACCAATTATTTCCAAGGCTGGTTTCACCTGCAGTCAGGAGTGATGCTGATCAATCTGTTGACAGAGTACTGCAGATAGATCTCTGCCAAGAGACAGAAACACAAGTTATTAACACAAACTACCAAAACCAAAAGAATTAAAATCCTTTCACACACACTTTCTGCACTATATAAGGATATGGTTGTGTTGTACAGACCTCTCCATGTCTCTATCTTGTGTTCTTCCAGCTCATAGATCTGAACCTGCAGACAAAACAAACATGTCAGATCAGACAGTGATGGTCCTTAGCTATCTAATCTTGATGACAATGATCGTATCAATGTGTGATTTTTATAAATATTTTGCTTTTTCATAACTAATTTGACATGTGATTGTGGTGCATGGCATTTCAACAAAACACCAAATGGCTACAGGCGTATACGCCTAGAGGAGGAGGTTTAATAAAACTTTAAAGCTAATAGGACCGCTAGCTGTGACTGGAATGTTTAATCCAAAGATACCATTCAGAAGCACAGCTCACCAGAGGAGACTTGTAATAACGATGGAGAATGTTGATAAAGTCTGTGATGGTCAGCATACCTGCACACACACAGGCACATTGGAAAACATCAAACATGGATTTACCACTAGTCACTAGCAACAAGAGCAAATTATATCCCCCAAACTTTCTTCTTTAATACACAAAAACATTTAAATGTTAAAAGCTTGAAATGTCTATACCTAATGAAGAGGAAAGCTGGTCTCATGTGGTTGTACTTCTCTTCATATCATAAGTAAGAGCAGGTGATAATTCTACAAATCCTTTGAGAGATACACTTTACAGTTACATTTTTGGACTCAGCACCTGCCCAAGATAGATGTGCAGGAGTGTTGAACTGGGGTATACTGAGTATACAGGGCCCACCTGTGAGGAGAGCCCACACAAAGATACTAGAATAAATAGCTGTGGATTCGGGGAGGCTACCATGGAGAATGCTCCATGTCCAGGGCCCAGATTTTTGTGCGACACACCTGTAGATGTGCTTGTATTTTCAAAATAGTTGTTGTACATAACTTGAGGGCTTAAAGCAAGACATTTTTCTGTGCCTGAAATGTGTTCGGGGTTTACGACAAAGATGGAGGGTAGGGGGCAAGAGCGTAACTTGACGGGGACATAAGGGCTCAGATTAGGGGTGTGACATACACTTAGCTCACAAAACATGAAGAAACACAATTCTGGGTTCACAAGAAGAAGATGAGAAGATAATTGTACACTGGTTTGATAAAACTTTCAATGTGAAAATACATGAAGGGGGGTCTGGGGTTCCCCCTGCCAGAAGATTTTGAGCATTAATCAGTTAATTTCCTGCATTCTGGTAACATTTTCTGCCACCACCTATAATCAGTGCTTGAAGTGGAAAATATAGGTGCTGGGCAATATGGCTGAAAATGTTATCACGATAAAACATTTCACATCATTCAAAATCGATTATTCTTATGATAAATGCCAAATCTTCATTAGACAGATTTTTGCTCCCGAGTGAAAGTTGAAGAAACCAGATGGTTAATTGTGGTTTTAAACTATTTTAATGTTCAGAACAAACACTTAGACCCAAACAGTGGATCCAGTATTTCCCATATGTTCATTAATTTGCGGCGCCCACCACAATATCAACACTTGACTGAGAACTTTAAGCCCTGTGTCATAATTCAGTTGTTGATAAAGGACGCCCAGACAGAGTAGGCAAAACTAAATGCTAAACAACATAGTCTGTTCTAGAAAAGCAAAAGCACTCATAATTAGTTTAAATGACAACCTCCGTTTAGGTTTACTTGACAAGGACCTTTACATGTGACACAATTGGCATCCTAATGCAGCCATGAAACTCAAAGCTGAGCCAAATACAGCTTAGGTTGAGTATATCTTCAAACTGAGCTAACTCAGACGATGTTGAGCTGACAAACTGAATCTGAAATCTCTTAAAATAGCCACCATATCAAGTCCTTCACATAATCTCTCTTCTGGCATTACCCCCACAACAAACTTTGTACTGTTTCCCACTAATGATAAGGGACTAAAAACAGCAAATTTTATCTATATCTATCTATCTATATATATATCTCTATATCTATATAGTTCATACAACCTCACCGGGCTGTTAGTGTGAGGCACAGAGTCTAGTTTTAATCTTTGGGATACAACGTTAATCAGTTCACCCAGGCTGATGAACATGCACTTGACACGGATGTTTAAAGCTGTTGCCGTTTCAATTACAAGAAGAAAATTAACACCCATGGCCCGGGTTTAAGTGTCATGATCATCTGCTCTGTGTTCAGTGGGGTGACAGTGTTTGTAATGCAACACAAATGTCTTGTAGTTGACCTGCTTTCCTCTAAATGTTAGCACGCAAACTCGATCGGGATCATTTGAAACCACTTATCCACAGTAAGGGAACCTGAACCCTCACATATGCACTTCAAACCTGTGGGTAGCAACCCCAATGTAGGTCACACACATTAAATGATAGCATGTTTGGAACCGCCACACTTATTTTAGTAGCCGATGAAATTGCATTCACAGCAATGTGTATGAAAGTAGCAAATGATGGCACTAAATGCTTGGCCACCTTGATGTTCTTGTTTACATATTCTTTGATCTGACTGCCTGATTTAAATAATAACGGGAGTAAATTTTCTACTGTATTAGATACTGGCAAACGTGTGGGTTGGACTGGCTAATAGTTTTAAATGACAAAGTTAGATAGGTAAGTAGGATATTTGCAGGATGACACTGGCCCATCCCTTTCTTATAATCCTGGAGTTGAAACAGGAAGTAGAGATAGATAGATAGAGATATATATATATATAACCATAAGTTAAAATTATGTCATTATAATTTTGTTAAATCGGCTTTGTTTAAAGCTAGCAAATGGACTGGCTTGTATTTTTTGGCTGGACCCTGACAGATTCCCTCTTACCAAAATGTCTGTAAACTATCATAACTAATGGGAACGATGGCAAAAATATTGTTAAAAGACCCAAATTGCTCAAAACGTCTCAGATACTCAGATAAAGTAGTCAGATCATGATTATATTGTGGCTTTCCAGGTTTTCCTGTGAACATTGAACAGTAATATCCAGGAGTCAGGAAGAGAGGAGAGCTCAAATACCGGTGAAACTGATGATTAAATTCAGGTCATGTGTGTACTGAACACGTCCAATGTATGTATGAAAGACATACAGTTGTATTATGGCTCACCCACAAAACACTTAAGCTTGCTGTCCCACAGTGGTGCTGCCCTCACACCGTTTGCCACCAGAGCAAAGAAAGCCTTCTTCACCTGACATAAACACAAACAAACTTTTGCAATAATTACAGCCCACAGTTGAAATGCAGTTTTTACTGTCAAAAAGAAGGAATTTGTAAAAACAAAGAAAGTGTCCCAAACCTGTAGTGTTGTGTCAAAAATAACCAGTTTGGAGCTGGTAGGGATGGCATCATAGCAACAGTGACTCTTCATGAAGTTTGTATATATAAACGTGTCAGGGTCTGTGCCTGCAGGGGGTGCAAGAGCATGTGCTGTACATGTGTATGTACAGCCGCTTACAAATAAACAATTGAAAATATGATATGGTGCTGGTGCCACAACTTTATGTTCAAACCAAATTCTGACAACCTTAAACAGATGTTGACTGAGTTTGACTTTAGGGACCTAATTGGAAGTTGGAAAAAGGTAATAAATTGCAATATATCTCAATATATTTAAAATCGAATCGCAACATAAATATCAGATAATTTCGTATTGTGGGGCCTCTGGTGATTCCCACCCCTAGGTATGCCATCAGAATGTGGTTTTCATAATCATGTCATTCAGGATACATAATGTCACATATTTTTAACACCATTTATGATCAGTTCTTTCACTGTACACATACAACACACTCTGCAGAATAGTAGTAGTAGTAGCGGCTGTAGAGGTATTAGTATCACAGGGAGAGTCCTTTACCTCTGCTCTTCATTGACAGAACATCCTCTTCCCCATCCATCTCAAATAATGGGACCTAAGAGAGGAAGTATATCTACAGTTTACTAACAGCCCAGAGTTTATGCTTTAAAGACTGAGTTGCTCTACATAAAGCTTTATGATGTTTGGCGGCCATGAACGTCTTCTCCTCCATAAAGGCCTTAAACAGCTACCTGAGATTTGAGGCGACACAGTTCATTTCGTCTGTTTCTAAGTGGTAACTGGTACAGTATCTGACTACGATGATGTTGTGGTTTGATAATGAAATGCAAGCTAATCAGATCCAAGACTACCAACTTCTGTGAGGCTGCTGCAGTCATCGGGTTCAGCAGTTGTTGGTCAAAAGATACCTTCAATGCGTAATCTAACTGCTCCTTAAACCACAGTGTCTTGTTTTCTATTTCTACGCGTGTTCAATACTGATACAACAAGAAAACAGACAGCGATGGAGTGGTTGAAGTGCACCTTTGATGGAGCTAGGCAAGCGACTTCCCCTTGCTTCCAGTCTTTGTTCTCGGCTAAGCTAAACCCCAACAAAGCTACCTTTGTGTGGAACACAAACAGATTTGTGAATTGATATTTTTCACATTATTTAACTTTCAGGAAAAGTGGCAATACTTGTGCAAAATGTTGTGGATCCCTGTAAGTCATTCCTTAATTTTAAATTTGATCGAAAAAAGGTTTCAGTAATGGAGCCTTTGGAGTTTCTTTGTTAATGACAAGATCCCCTCGAGGTGATAGTTTGTTGCAGAGGAAAACTGTTGGGGTCCAGATATACCCTAAGGGTTTGCTAGGAACTCCTGGCCCCTGTCTTAAGTGATTTCTTACTTGTAGCTAAACAAGTCTCGTCTACATTCTGGCAGAAGCTGGAGACGTGTAGTTGGAACAGACTGTGTTGAAGGAATTTGCTGTGGAAGCAGCTGTAAGGAGTATCTGCAGGTTGACTGGGGCATGGCAGCAAACCAAAAACATGCTGATAGACATTAGCATTTAGGGGCAGGAAGCATTAAGTGTCTGTTTGCCACAACTGATTCAGTGGAGAGGAACTGTCTATTAAGACAGGGTGCCAAAAAGGAATTTGGAGTGGCAAAAAGCTAAGTATGTACAACTATGGAAAAGCTGAAGAACATGGAATGTAAATGACCTTAAATGTGGAGAGCCAGTTAGAAACCTCTTCAGTGGTATGACACAACGGATGGCTCTTTCAAGTATAAGATGCCGCATTTCATATTGTTGGACTGCTGTGGTTGACTCGTCCTTTCTGTGTTCAACCCAATAAATAAAACCGGCAGGAGCAGCTACAGATCTGGAAATATTTTAGTTATTTTGTACCATTACTGATTGCGCCTTACCAAAAACTGGTCCAGAATGCGATCTCTCGACAACTATTGGATGGATTGCCATTAAACTTGCTACTCACACACTCACATATGAACGTGAGAAGTGAATGATTGGGGAAAAGGTGTCCGTCTATGTGACATGTAAAGTTTAATGTCTTATCTCATACCTGTATTGTCATTTTGCAGCATATATACACCATACTTATTTATCCATGTGTTGACCTTAAAAGACATGTCACCATCTGCTTGTATAGCCTCTACCCAAATAGGCTTTCTGGGACTGACATTTCCACAACTAGTACCGTCATCAGGATCGTGTTTCTAAACCCTCAAATTAATTTCATGATATTTCCCTGGTGATTAGACTGTGTTAGTGTTAAAATGTATCTGGCATGGTTTCAAATAGTAAACTTGGTATTTGGCAGTAAATTATAAACAGCTCAAGGCAATTAGTAAATGTAGGCAAAATGGGAAATGAGAAAAATTAATAAATATAGATTGAACAGAATTATTAAAACAGTAATGAAACCCAAATCAAGGTTTCCGGGTCTCTGTTGACATCTCACAGCTTAACAACTACAAACATAGCATCAGTGCACACTTACAGAAACTTTGTTTAGACCCTCCACCCAAACATCCAAGAAATACCAGACCAGAAATACATATAACATATTAATGAGTCTATTCATCTGAACATGCATAAGGGTTGTTAATGTGTTTCATTTTGAAAGGTAAATATAAACAGATGATGCAAAATCCATTGGTGAAAAGAACTTGGCGTTGAGACCTGCAATGTAAAAGTAGCCCTAGTGTTTTTTCTTACAGCCTCTCAGTTACAAAGTCATGTCCAAACAGCAACACACGTTTCAGTTACCACTACAAACAGACTTCCAGCAGAAGCGGACAGCTCAGAAGGGAGTGAGGGTGAGCAGCAGAGTCTTACCTCTGCAAGAGGCTCCATGGCTGGGGGAAGAGGAGCACAAGGTCTGCCTCTGTGGAACCAGACCGACAGGCGAAACCCTGGACTACAACCCTCGACCTGTCGTCCAACTCTGACATCTGGCAGGCTCTGCTACCATGTCAGACAAAAAAAGTAATAAAAGAGTCCAGGCATGGGAAGGAGAGGAAGTAAAGGACGAGGTATTAGACACAAAGAACGACGGAGACAAGGGAATCTGTGCACTACCAGCCAGCTGGGTCTGAATGCCTGGGAAAGACTGGAGGTCTAAATCTGGTCTGAGGGGTGGGAGGCCTGTGGCATTCAGACAGACAGACACAGAGAGAGAGAGACACAGAGAGAGAGAGAAAGTGGGTGGGAAAACATGGGAGAGTTGGGGGGGGGGACTAGAGACACACAAACAGACAGTAGTACTTCTTTATAATCCATTGGTGAGAACTTCGGGCGGCAGAATCATTAACATTTGGATAGAAAAACCCCCCAGAAAGCAATCAACGTCATCCATGTCACTTAGTCTTCTAAAGGTGGAAATGGCAGAGCCAGATCGGCAATAAAGCCTAATCAGATGAGATGTATGAACTGAGCCCTGGCTGACAGGAGTAGAGAAATTAACTTGTTAACTTACTTCTTTAATTTAGTTATATTAAATGGTAAAATAATGCAACATATGTGTGATTTGCAATCATGTTCTTATTGCATCTCGATATTTGTGTGGGTTTTCTTATATGGGAACTAATTAAACAATTTATCTAATTATGATAAATTATGTAGGTGGTGATGTACAGCTAACAATTGGCCCTTCACTTTAAAGCTACATTTACTGATCTGACACACAACACTGACAAATCATCTAACAGAGTTGTTATAACGTGTTTGCAAATAGCTGCCAATTTACACTTCAAGCTGCCACAGATCATGTTTCTGGACACCTGACAAATATAAGCACAACAGTTACTATTCTTTATGCTCTGCTATGTTCACCATCTAGTTACTATCTTTGTCTGTTATTTAGTGTGTGTGTGTGTGTGTGTGTGTGTGGGGGGGAGGGATGATTTGCAGAAATCAAGGTTTATGAGAGCTGTAAGAGTGAACCAAAACACTCTCACCAAAACAGCAGTAAAACCAAAACAATGAGCTGAAAGATGTAATGATATGTCGAGCTGAGGGGAACTGCCTCAAATGTCAGGTGGTAATGCTCTGTTGGTTTGTCACAATAAGTGACAACTTTCACTTAACAATGGATCAAATGTGACTATGTAAACAAAAAAAAGCAGACCAGTGCAGCTTTAAGGCTTCGTCAGTGTCACTGTGGGAGACATTCGTGTTTCACTGGATCATGTCACACTATTTATAGATGCACTGAAAGACTAATAGAGTTGTGACTTTACATGCAGCATTAAATTTCACTAAAATACGGATGAAACATTATCCATTAATTTACCCCTTTAACTCCAACAGAACATCTTCTGTTAAGTCAATGTTGTGCAGAAAAAAAAAAATAAAAAAAAAGTTAAGACAGAAAACTATTTTAAGCAGAGAAAATCCCTGCTGGTTAAGAGAGGAGCTCAGATATTAATAGTTTACAACAGCGTACACAGTCTTGACACACATTCAGAATACCACAGCCTGCTTTCGGTCTGTGTGTGTGTGTGTGTGTGCGCGCACAGGTTGTTGCAGCTATGAACGGGGTCACCATTGGCCAACAGCTTAATAAAGTCAGAAATTTTAACTTAACATAAACCAATTTACTTAAAGGGGCATTACGTAGTTTCCAGCGGCAACTAGCGGTAGGGTTTTAAGATTGCTACCAGGCGTGCGCTTGTATAATCTGAAACACAACCACTTTCATTCTGAAATCCTGCAATAAACGCAGGAACACCAGCATGCAGGCTGTGGCTTTTCACTCAGACATGTTCAGGCTCAGCAATGTCAGCACAGCTACATGTTTTGGATGATAATGAAACTGTTAGTGAGCTGGACTGAATATTATAACGAGATTGTGTCATACTTTATAATAGTTAGACCGCTGTAAGTAAATTTACTGTAGTGTTAGTGGATGGCTCTTCCTCTGGGTTGTGTATTATGTGGGTCATGTTAGTTACAGCGACTGAGAGGTGGAGAAGCTGTGTATCGGTAAAAGGCAATAAATCTAAATTGAACGTTATGAAGCAAACAGCGGCAGGTCGGGCTAATGTAGCATTAGCTGGCTGCTCGTGGCTGCATTACAATAGGATAGTAAACAAATCGCTCCACATTAGCTTTTTACCATTACATAATTTCTTGGAGGCTTTGAAAGTAACATGGGTTGCATTAGTTGGTGAAGTAATGTGAAAGCGATATAACTTTGCACAGGACATTAGCAACTGCTCGGCGTTAGCCTGCGAGCTAACGTGACTTTCTCTGTTTCTCAAGCTCTACTAACGCTCACTTTGTTCTTACTCGACATCATCTGAACCTGTTTGGTCTGATGGGCTTCAGCACATAAACCTTTGTTGTTTTATATCCTTACGTGGAGCCTGTGTTTTGCTGTGAGCCAGTTTTACGGTGTTAGTGGACTGCATATCATTAGCTGCCGTGTTGTCGCTGTTACACGAGAGAGGCTCGGGAGCGCGCACAGAGCTGAATCTGACCCGGAGACCTCACATTAAAAGCAGAATAGTGGCTGATGCAAGCAACGGAGAAAACAGGCGTGTGCTTCACTTCTAAGTGAGTTTTGAGCCCATTGACAATAAGGCAATTTGATTTAAATTCAAAAATTTACATATAGCCCCTTTAATGTCACTGCAGGGCATTGTATAAATGAGTTCCTCTGTTCTTGTGATCGCCATCAAATACCCCCCCCCCCAAAAAAAAAACCAAGACAAAAAAACCTGAAAATAATTTGTTTAGTCCACCAGACAAATACCCAATCATGACACTTGTACCACAAATAACTTTTATTTTAAAATTGTCATCCTGAGCAATTCATACAACCCTTTAACATGTTAGTAAACAATATCATCTCCACTTAGTTATAACATTTCTCTTATGTTAAAAACTTCTAATGCAGTGTTATTTAGTTTTATACATCTGTCTATATATATAAAATTTGATTTTATGCCTCAAGGGCCCATAGAGCCCCTCTTACTCATTGAAGAGAAGCTTCACTGGTGGCTTTGTATGTTTACATGTACATTTTAGGTAATATATTTAATTTGTCGTACTGTGAATAAGCAAAATATACAATACTACCCGTAATGGTCTGTTGATGCCGACTTTATGGTGCATGGGAGATGCTAGGCTACTAATGTGTGAGACCCAGTTCAGACACAAATGAAAGCTAAACTGAAGATGATACTGTAGGTTTGTGACGAGGCGGAGACGGGAGGAGAAACAACTGACGCAAATTAAAAAGTAAGCGTGAATGCAGAAGTTTTTCCAAATCTCTTGCCAGTCATGGCATGACAGGTGATTCACGTTCGAGAGCTTAATTATTATTTGATTAATTAATATGATTAATTTCCTGTTTATTAAAATCAACAAAAAGGTTTTACAGACAGCTAACTGCTGAAGTGATTTATACTAAACATTCACTGGTACCAGCTTCTCATATCTGAAGATGTTCTGAATCAGTTTTCTTTTCATTATGGATTTCTATAATTGAACTTGACTGTTATTGGGACAAAACAGGCCCTCTGAAGACAACTCCTTCAGCTCTGGAAGACTGATGGCCTTTATTTCCACATTATATACTAAAATGTTATAGACTAAATAATTAATCAAATCTTAAAAATATTGAATACAGAATTGAATACATGAAATACAGAAAAAGTACTTCTGTATGTGTGTGTGTGTGTGTGTGTGTGTGTGTGTGTGTGTGTGTGTGTGTGTG
>NC_060156.1:24821332-24845396 GCF_021292245.1 Micropterus dolomieu | reverse complement strand
AGATGATACTGTAGGTTTGTGACGAGGCGGAGACGGGAGGAGAAACAACTGACGCAAATTAAAAAGTAAGCGTGAATGCAGAAGTTTTTCCAAATCTCTTGCCAGTCATGGCATGACAGGTGATTCACGTTCGAGAGCTTAATTATTATTTGATTAATTAATATGATTAATTTCCTGTTTATTAAAATCAACAAAAAGGTTTTACAGACAGCTAACTGCTGAAGTGATTTATACTAAACATTCACTGGTACCAGCTTCTCATATCTGAAGATGTTCTGAATCAGTTTTCTTTTCATTATGGATTTCTATAATTGAACTTGACTGTTATTGGGACAAAACAGGCCCTCTGAAGACAACTCCTTCAGCTCTGGAAGACTGATGGCCTTTATTTCCACATTATATACTAAAATGTTATAGACTAAATAATTAATCAAATCTTAAAAATATTGAATACAGAATTGAATACATGAAATACAGAAAAAGTACTTCTGTATGTGTGTGTGTGTGTGTGTGTGTGTGTGTGTGTGTGTGTGTGTGTGTGTGAGTGAGTGAGTGAGTGAGTGAATGAGCCCTTAGTGTGTGCTTTGAGAAGCTCCATGAAGAGCATTTAGTTAATCTGATCAGTCTAGATCAGACAGAGCTCCGTAAACCAGGGAAAAGCCTTCAAATGCCACACTGTGCTCCATATCGCTTCCTATTTTGTTTAAATGCAATGACCTTTGTCAAAATTAGCATTTTACTACATTTATATTCTTACTTGTTGTTCTATTTCACGTCTAATAATTAAGTGATAATAAAAGCTTGCATTGAGATATAAATGTCCGCTACATACTGACACTGCACAGCAGTTTGGCATCCGTTAGTAAATTGCATAATTAAATTCATCTGTAAAACAAAGTTAGCTTCCACACTTTTTCTTGTAACTTCTGGGAGCAGGAATAACTTTTCAAATAATGTCCTCCAGAATATAAAACAGGACGTCATAATGACTTTGGAGGATTTCAAATATCAGTGTAGGTAAGACAGGTACACTTTTCTCATCTATAACCAGCTCTTCAAGTAGTTTTATGTTACTTTTCTGAAAGTGTCCTCACATTAGATATACATTTTTGAATTAAGATACTTCCTAAGATACTTTCCCCTGAGGAAACATAAGAAATCTTAAAGTGGTTGCCCTCAAAAGAAAATACCAAACCGGCACTCAGTTTATAACCGCTCAACTCAGTGTTAAGTAGTTTGAGGTACTTTTAAAACTTTAAAAGGAAACGTGTTTAAAACGTTTCTGTTAACACACACTTGGTTCTGCAAGGTTACATTCCGGTGCTGGACTTGGATTTGGCAACTTTCAATAAATATATATTATAATTTGTGTGCAAGAAATCGTCACACAGAAATGAAAGCCCTTTTTAAAAGTCAAATTAGCCTGCTGTTATGAAGTGACATCAATATGACAGTGGAAATTATAAAAAAGGTAGTAGTTTGTAGTAATAAACCTTTTTTTGTCTACCAACCCGCCTGTCAGACTGAGTAATCTTCAAGCATCGCGAACATCCTGCAAATCATTAATCAAAATGAGGTTTTGTGAAACACACCAGCAACACCATCAACCAGTGAAAATCAAAATCAAGTACTAACACTTTATAGACATTTTAAATAAGTTGCAGCGATCTCAACACACCACACAAAGTGTGGTCAGATCATAATAGTCTTTTTCTGCCGCTACTCCCCATTCCCTCCCTTCCTTTGTCTACCAAGAGCCCTTTTTTCTTCACCTATTTTCCACATGTACACTCAAACAAAGGGGCTATAAGACTAGGAATCTTACACTTGTGGGATCAGTTGTTCAACAATCCTCTTAACACCATACCAACAACCGTCTTAGAATAAAGACAGAGAGATCACGGTATTGTGTCGTTATTTATCGTCACAACTCTGGGCCACTGTGCTCTGTAAGGTAGTATTGGCTTTGCAGTTTTATTTTCGCTATTCTGAGTGCGTAAAATTCACAACACCCTATGAAAACAATACTTTAATGGTTGTGAGGAAGTGCAGTATGTCTCATTCACAGTTTAAGTTTGGTACAAAAGGCCAGTGAGGACCAACATGTGTAGCAAGATGGGACCTGAACATCTTGTTCTTAGCGGGCATTCACCCCCACAGGGGCTGTGTTGACTTCAGGTGCCAGTGAGAAGATGAAGTACCGTCTTGTTTTAGTAATACACGCATTAGTTTAAATACTTATCCAAAGCCAAACACTGCACTGTCAAGTATAATACTACGAGAAAACTCGCAGAACATTATTTAATCCTCAGTCAGAACAATCACGGGGTAAAACGCAGAACAACACAGTATCTACCAGGCGTGTAGCTAGCCTGTGCTTGATTGGCTAATGCATCGCCTTGGCAGATGACTCTGCATTAAGCAAAGAACAGCTTTTTGGCTGGACCACCGCATTTTGTTTTGCTAGAGCTTCTGTGTACAGTTCTCTATTCAGTCAACGTACTTATAATCTTATTGAGCTGAATGTCATGCAGTGCCATATGACAACACACATTTTTTAAAGACTGAATAGACATAAAGCTCACTGTGATGGATTATGCATCTCCAGCATGTCTCTGCAGGACAATTTTCAAAAGAAATCAGTGGAAATCACTGGCTGCTCAGAAGCTCAGAATACAATTTGACCTCAAGTTGGACAATAGGCATATTATTGATTTGTAGTAAATTGGCGAAAACATAAAAACACTGGAGGTTACCTCAAGACTAGAAAGGATGAGTCGCCATGAACTGACTGCCAACTACAATTCTGTTAAAGACCAAAATCCTCTCCCCTGTACAGTGTTAAGAGCTTCAAACTTATACAGTGGTTCTAAATACATTTCTCATCCAGGATTTCAGAACTACTAGACATGAGAGGTCAATAGAAGGATGTTAAAGGAGGTAAGGGCTAAGTCCTAGACCATGAGCTTTGTGTCTGAACACAGTGTTAGCAAACCAAGTCTCAGAGTGGAGCAAACTGTTGAAGCGGCAGGCTCTGGGCCGGGCTGGGCTGAGGGCTTGCACAGGCACTGCTGGCGACACTTGATCCAGGACTTGGCGAAACGGGCAGGCTGGAGACCGAAGCATCCTCCCTGTCTGAAGCGTCGTCATGGTTATCGTGATGGGAATGGTGCCGAAGGCTGACCACTACCCTGGAGAACAAGACAGGAGAGGGCAGCATGGAGATAATCTGGTTAATTTAACATGTAGTGTGTAATAAATCCTAACCCTAACCCACTCTAAAATACTTCAATTTATTTCAGCATGTGGCAAATTGTAAAATACCGGTATAACCGTCACAGTTATTTCAATAAACATGAAGATGTTTTTTTAATGCTTTTTATAGGCTAATTAAATACACACCAAAGTGAGGTTTTGTTTACTTAAGACAGCTGAAAGTAAATCATTTAATCATGTTTTATGATTTTTGTTTGAGTTGAACACAATAGTTTCTTTATTTTATTAATCTGATTTTACACACACTAGGATGATCCAAGAAGAATTCATGAAGCACACCCATATTCATATAATATTATTAAATGGATCATCACCAGTAATATCTTTTTAATATTTTGCTCTTTGCATCTGTTAGGGTTAAGAAAGTAGTATTGGTGTATTCCTGACATTTATTTTAATGCTGTGTGTGTAAGAGCATGCATGTACCTGGATCTGGATGGGCTGATAAGGTCTTGTCTGTGGGGTTCAAACCTTGAGATGTAGCTACACTTGGACCACTAAGAAGTCACACAACAAAGACACAACAACAACAACAGAGAAAAAAACGGATTTTCTGATTACAAAAAAATATCACCATCATTTATTCAGACAAATTAATTTAGTCTTTCGACAGTTCCTCACCATGTGAGCAGGGTCATCAGTCCCCAGATGAACTCCTTTCTGACAGAGAGTCCTCAGCAGACTGATACCTGCACATAAGACAGAATCCATCAAATCTGGATTAACTCTCTCAGCAGTTTCAGTGTTTAATCTGCCCTGTGTGCTGCCTTGGATACAGAGATCGATCAGCAATGACAAATCACTTATAGTGGTCATTTGTATGAATTTGCACATATTTTCCCCATATATTGCATCTACAAAAGCCTTACATTAAATATAAGGGTGCTCCGATCGATCGGTCACCGATCATAATCGGCCGATAATGGCTTTAACTAGTTTGATCGGTGGTCCCTAAAAAGGCCTATAAGAAAAGCTGATCAGATGATGCAATACTCGCCAGAAAATTTTCAATGGCAGCTAAAATGTTTCACTACGCTGTGTGAGCGGTTTTCAAAGCTAGCTAGCACTAAATTCCTTCTCAGACAAGAACGGATTAACACGCCCACATAATCATTTACAATTAGAGTTGAGAAGAATTAAGACAAGTGGAAGAAACAAGCAGGTTGTGCTCATCTCACTCATACGCCACCCGCAACCGGAGTATAAACAGACAAAGCGCATCAGGCAGAGAGAGACTGATCCTTCAGTGTGAGTTTCCTGATGCAAAGAGCGGTGCCACTCAGTCAGCTGACTGCATCTCTCTCTCTCCGTTTTCGTTACAAAAACGGAGACCTTTTGCTACGTTTCCGCCTCCCGTCCAGATTAAAACGGTGAATCAGAAGATGTTAGTTTGAAAACGCTGCGGACCCAGTGGACAAAAAAGAGGACTTTATAAAAGGACGACACACACTCACATTTGGCTTTGTGAGTTGGTCTTATCAGTCATGCAAGGCAAAAACATGATGCTATTTACAGAGTTTTAGTTATTTTTATTAAAATAAGTACTGTGTAAATAATACTTAACAGTTAGCCTACTGTGCATGTCGCTGTATTTACTTTGCGACAACTCCCAGTCTGTTTCCCGCCGCCTCGTACTCTCGTGTTACTTTCAGTAACAGTTCCACTTCGTTGTCGGTCAATGCAAAAAAAAAGAAAAAAGCCCGGTGTGGTTCTTGGTCTGTATTACTTTCTTCTTTGGCTCAATCGTCTGCTACTGCGGAGTAGACCGTCTGCTTCATGTTTACACTGGCACGCGCATGCCCAGTGTAGCTACCTGAACGGCCACTAGATGTGTGTTTTCAGTCCTTCTAATATAGACAGAGATCAACTCTGATACGCAGCTGAAACGCTGCTGTGGACGGAGAAGATCGTTTTCGTTATGAAACTGTTTTAAAAACGTAGCAGTGTGGATGTAGCCTCACATTACCCCACTCCTCTCTCTACTCCTCTCATGTCAACCCTCCCGTTCTCACCCGGTATCCACCCGTTAAATGCTTCCCCGTAAATCTCCCGTATTTATAACCTTCAACAAACCTGAAATCAAATAAAAACCTTGTTTGCTACTCTCTCCTCTGGTAAAGTCGGTGGCAGCATGTAAGATATGTAGACTGTGCTTCCTGCACAAGGCTTAAAAATGAAAACAATCCACTGAAATGATATAAGGCCTGTAGCCTACTGATGGCAAACCATATGAAATTATAATGAATATAGTAGCCTATGTAATATTAACAATTGACTGTATAATATGGAATTTACATTGTAGCCTAATGTTTTAAATTTTTCCTTATTTTCAAATCTCACTGAAGGCAGTTTTGACTCCTCTCTGTAGCCCTTCTCCATCTCTCTGCTCCTCTCTCTCCCCCCTAAAACCCACAGAACCTGCCTGAGCTTTCCAGAACAAAAAACAGCTACTTCAGCGTTTATCATCGACTCATGATGCCTGTGCTCCTTTATCTCCTAAATATTTTGGCTACAGCCTTTTTTGTTGCAGTTTTTATGGTTGTGGTAAATTTATAAAGATGCTGTTTGTTCTGTTTTTGTAGTTATTCCACAGGAAAGCTATATTTGTTAAGCTATAAGATGTTCACAGTAACCAGGCAATAAAATAAACAGTTGTCATTTCATGATACTTTATAATCTGTTAACTTTAACACTTAATACACTGTTTTTAGGACCAATTAAATAAATATACAGTATACTGTATAATGCTACATGATAAATAAAAGGCTCCAAATAGACCCAGTGATCGGCAGATACTGCTTTCAGCAAATCAGCCTAAAAAATCCTGATCGGAAGACCTCTAATTAAATATTACATTAACCCACACAAACAATTCTCAACGTGCATCAATTCTGCTATTTTAACTTCAGCGCAGCACCAAAGTAAATATAGATAAACAATCCGTCTCATTAAGGTCTAACAAAGCAGAGCAAATCCTTAATAAATCAACACCACTGAGAGCTTTATTGTGAAATTGCTCACATACCTTTTGCCCTGTTGTTCCAGTACCTCTGCTCCCACTGGTCCAGCAGGATGTTGAGGTATCTTGGACACTCGAGAAAGCGGAGGTAGCGAGATGATGACGGGGATGGGAAAACTCGCTCAAACTCTCCGAGACGATTCAGCTCGTCTTCACTCTCTGCTAGCACGTGAACGTCCTCTGGAGTTAAGACATCCAACACTGAAGAGAGGAGGTCCTGAGAGGCAGAAGGAAGGAGACAAAGTTGTAATTGTTGGCTGTTGATTTAACCCACCTTGGATTGGATTTACATTTAGTTGAAAAACTACTACTTACTTGGTCCAAATGTTTTATTTGTGTTTGTATTCACTGACCTGGTCTGCATATCGCTGTGTGAGGTAAAAGGCCCGTTTCACCCTCTCATCAGCAGACAGATCTGGTTTGGTTCTCTCCCTGTTCCCGCCACACAGGCTACACACACACACACACACACACACACACACAGTCAGAGGTGTTGATTCAACTTTAAAGTCTTCTCTGAGTTTCATCTCAGTCACAGGACCCCCTCGTGTAGATGGTGTGATTCTAACAATAGCCTGTACGGTGTAGTATCACCTCCCTACCTGCTGGTAGAGCTGGAGGAGCTACTGCAGGGGGCGACCACATCTTCTCTCTGAGGTATACGAAAGCCGGCCAGGTTCAGGAGGTCTCTGATCATCTGACCTTTAATGGAAACATCCAGCGCTGTGTTGGAATGGAGGCTGGGCCAGAAACACAACAGTTACAAAATCTAGTTTGAAAACTTGTATGTGTGTTTTAAGTACGTGTCTCTCCGTGTGAATGTTACCTTGGTGATATGTTGACCTCCAGGATCCAGGGTTTGAGTTTCTCATCCAGCATAATGTCAAATCCAAACAGCTCGTGGCAGCTGTAAGGTGTCCGAAGGTGCATCTTCAGCAGACTGTTGACGTACGGTTCTGACCTGATAACAGGAAGGAGATAGCTTATTTCATAACCATTATTATATCATTATTTCAAACTGACTTTTTCTCTTTCATCACTCCGGCATTTCACAGACTTTCCTGACACTACCTTTTCTTCTACACCCAGAATAAAATAATATTACTCAGATTTGTTTGTTAAGGAATTGTCAAAAACACATTGACTCAAAAGGAACCTGAGATTCATTACAGCATGCAAAATGTAAATGACTCAATTTTTTCCCTCAAGTGACCGCAAGGACTGCAGCATTTTATTGGGAAGCCACCCAGCCGACCAATCCCAGCGTTTACGGTCCGCGTCGCCTCCACGTGTCGTTACATTTTTGAGGAAGTGCACGGCGTAGGGTAGGGGGCTACGCAGAGACTACGCTGTCGATTTGATGCACAAGTATAAATTGCACTTTAGATGCATTCAACAGCAGCTCACTGTATCCTAGAAAATTTGCACCTTCCAGTAGCAAATATTTATTGATGCGCAATTGTTTACAATTTTCACTTTTTGAGAGTGTAATTGATTTTATCAATGAAATCATTTAGGAAAAGGTTTTATAGCCCCCACACATACCAGCTTTCAATATCGGCCTGTTCTAAGTGTAGTTTATACAGTAAAGGGGTCTACTATCCAAATCATTCTTAAAATCAAAATATCGGCTCATAAATCGGCTCTTTTTCACTTAAGCATCAGCATCGGCCCCCAAAAACCCATATCAGTCCGGCTCTAGTCTGGAGATAATAAACTAATTGGTCAATGAGAAGGGTTCACTCGATCACCAAAGAGTAGGAGTGTAACGGTACACTTGGCTCTTGAGATAAGATGATACACTATATTGGGTTCACAAGAATGAGATGAGATAATATTTTATATTTTATTTCCGAATGAAAGTCTGAAATGCAAAATCTGTCACTGTATCTGCAGTGATACAAGATAATTAATGGCACTGTCTAAAAACTATTTTAACGTATTATTTTTGCAGCATGTAATGCATTTGTAAGGTACTTTATATCTATCTATCTACACTTTGAAAACAGGTTGCCAGTCATCTATGCCATGCAATATTTAAAAGTACAAAATTTGAAAGTACAAAAGTGAAAAGAACCAGGTTATATTAGTAACAATTGACATTCTGTTAAAAAAGTGAATCTAGTGCTTTAGGACATGATGCAAAAGCAACATCAATAAACACTTCACTTAAAGTTTTATATAAAATAAATAAATAAAAATATAATTGCCCTGCAGATCTTCAGCCAGTGACTGAATGAATGGGTGAACTTACGCAATGATGGTTTTGATCACAATGTCTTTAATCTTCTCCCAGATCAGAGTGGTGTTGACTCCCTTAGAACCAAGATACTGCCACAAGGCCTTCAAAGCCCTGAAAACACACACATTCAAACTCACACTTTGTTGGAGAAGGGGAACACATACGCTCAGACACCATAACAATAATAGTAGCAAAGAGGTGTCGCAGATCCGAGTTCCACTTTAGAAACATGTCTAGGAGAGGAACCTTCTTTGAATGTAGAATTTTAGTCGATGGTTTACTTAAACTCTGGAGTAAGGACTCAAAAAGACAGAATCCAATAATTCTAATTCATCCTTTCTGTCCTCCAAATTTCAATCTCTTCTTGTGCCAAGTGTTGGCCAGGCCGTATTTAGTCAGGCTGTGCCCTTTATCCTCCCTTCCACCTGTCACACACACACCCCCCCACACACCCACCCCTTCCTTCCACTCCTTTACCCCTGGTTCTTTTATACTTCATCTTCCTCCCTCATTCCCTGCTTTCAGCTCTTAAAATGACCAACTTCCCCGTCTTTGTTTCATTGATTCAAACATAAACCTCTTTCTTTATTTTGTCTTTCTGTTACCATTTGTGTCCCTGGCAGGCCTTGTCATCGCTGTTTGTTTGGTATTCAGAGTTCTTCTTGTTGACACTGTAGTTGGTCAGGTGCATGAACTTGTTACCCAGAGTCTTCATGGAAGACGAATACCTAAAGAGGAGAAACATAGATGTGGAATTAAATCAAATATGACCGCCGTCATCAGCTTTTTGCAAGCCTGACATCTTATTTAAAGTGTCACAAATCATATATATTTGTATTTATAAACACACACTTTACTGGCTCTTTTTCCTATTTAAATGACAGACTTTCACAATGGAGATCATTTATGTTCCATTTTACATTAATTAATCTACAGTATTAGGCCCCATCCACACTACTGCGTTTTCGAATTAAAATGGAGACTATTTGCTACGTTTGCACCTCCCATCCAGACTAAGACGACGAAGTTTGGAAACGCTGCTGACCCCGTTTTGCATTTCAAAACTCTGGAGGGCATTTTAGTGAAGACGGGCAAAAACGGAGGACTTTAGAAACGATGATGCAGCCGCTCGCGCTCGGCTCTCTGATTTGGTCTTGCAAAGCAGAAACACGATGCTACTGACCAAGTTTTTGACATGGTATTTTTATTAAAATATTATGTACCGTGCAAATTACACTTCTCTGCCTACACTTGTACTGTGCATGGCGCCGTTTCCTTTGTGACGACTCCCAGTCTGTTTTCCGTCGCCACACTCCCGTATTACATTCAGTAACAGTCCCAGCTCGTTATTGGTACATAAAAAATAAATAAAAATAAAAAGAACCCTGGTCTGATGCTTAATCTGTATTTATTTATTCTTTGGTCAAATCTTCTGTAACTACGTAACAGACCATCTGCTTCATGTTTACACCGGCACGCGCATGCCCAGTGTACCTGAACGGGCACTGGCTATTGCGTTTTCAGTCGTTTTAATGTAGACGGTGTGGAAGGAGATCGTATTCGTTTTAATTCCCCGTTTGTAAACTAAAACAGAGTAGTGTAAATGGGGCCTTAGTTGCCTAGTCACTGTGGTAGATGCGATATAAACTGACTTGCAGCTGGCGAACCGAACCAGTCCATCAGAGAAGATGTAAATTCTCAGCGGGTCGTAGGATGTCACATAAACGTAAATCCGCAGGTCAAACTTATTACCGCTGATGAGGTAGGGCTTGTGAAGGTACCTGCAAAACACAACCAGAATGTTTTATCCTCATGAATAATGTAGTGTCAGGAACAGGAAAAGGTGCTGTGGGCTACTAACTTTCAAACCATTATCATTTTAGTCTACTTACTTCTGGACCAGTAGCGGTCTCTTGCGGGGCATCTGGCTCCATTTGTGAATGACCTGGATACCTATTCCTCTGGCTGACGCAGGCTATTAGAGATGGGAATAGAAAGAGAATAAAAAAACCCCCAAAAAAACCAGTTACCTAATAATAGAAAAAAAAACACATTTTCTTTAGCGGTGTAACTGTGTGCATCATCCTCAACTGTTACAGGTACAGGACGTTTGGTATGCGACTTCCTCAGTCAGGTACACCATGTGACCCAAACAATTACTATCAAAATAGTACAAACGCAACAGAAATTCTAGAGCACAAGGAAAGTGAATCAGCTGTCTGTTAGCTGTAGCACAATAGTGTGTTTCGTCTGGTTAGCCAGGTCAGTCATGTGGTGTCGCTGCCTCCGAATGGCAAACACAAATTAGCCATTTACAGTTTGGGAGCATTACACTTTCCAATTAGTTACAAAAAACAGGCAACAATTAGTATTTGAATGTTTTTTTTCCTGTGTTTTGAGACTGACTTGCCTTCACAGCTTTGATACAGTTAAAAGTAAACTGAAAAAATTATTATATACTGGGAGAACATACAGGTTTGACGATCCATTTCTGCCTGGAACCAGCGTCCTCCCAGGCCTTGCGGAGCAGCTTGATGTCCTGAGGAAGGATGAAGGTGCGGGGGAAAAAGCTGAACTCTTGTTTGCCAAAGCGAACCTGCATCTTGGACAGGTTCCTCCACAGCCGGTCCTTTCGGCCAATCTGAAATGTTCCCGGGAAGTGGTTCAACTAGGACCAGAGAAACACAAACACATCCAAGATAAGTGGAATTCTGGACAGAAGACCTAAAAAAGGTTATTTGATGATTTCACCTTCGTAAAAGTTAGTTTAAATTAAAGCTTTCTGGGAGCACAAGGTGAAAATGAATCATGAATCTACAGTTTCTCACCTTCTGATGCTCTCCAAGGGCCTTGAAACCAAGAGACTTCATGTGGTGTCCCCAGCAGCCCAACCAGTCATGGCTTTCTATATGAACAACAGAACATTTGGAACAACAGATTTGGCTCATCCAGGACAATTAACAGTTATTTATTATTGTTGAGCAGAACCACAGTTGCATGAATATGATTCATGTGGTAACATAAGTGCTCCGATGCTAGCAAGGCTATTTGCTAACCTGAATTAATGTTTTTGTTTATTTCAAATCGGCCATATTGTTAATGACATAAAAATGAAATAGGCTTTTGCTAAGGTGGGGTAATTAACTTTTTTCAGCTTCTGAAGTGGAGTATCACAGATCAAAGTTTGAGAACCCCTGGCATAGGTGTTGATCCTTAAAGATTTAATCCACACTGATTAGTTTAGCAGATCTAGCAGACGGGATGACATCCTGTCTATGATTTAAGTATTTCTGAATTATGTGTTGCAAATGTGATGACTTACTCTTGGTGACTTTGAAGTGGGACCTGCCGACAGTGTGTTTGACAATATTTGGAGTGACGTTGCTCATCTTCCATTTTAACAGTCGTCTTTGTTCTGCAGGCAGCAGTTCCACTGCAGAGCACACGACACAGAAGCTGTTTGTAATTTATGACCATATGTTTCTAAAACTGCTACACATTATGTCTACACAGACTACAGGCATGATGCATATATCGAAACAGTTCACAGCACCCACAATCAATATGTAAATAAAACACATAAAACTGGATTAAATAATATATGATAAACACAACACCCTTAACCTTCTACCTTTTCTCAGATGAACCAGCATTAACCAGTGGATTAGCGTAGTAACCAAAATCTGAGACTTTATTTTTTTATAGCCAAAGACGGTTTGAACTCAGCTAGTCACTGTTTTATTTTGGTGGTTTTAGCTGAATAACTTATTTCATTCTGTTAATCATCACATACTCTCCTGTCACACTCTTGGAAACAGTTTTTGGGTTAAAAATCAAGGGCAGCTGGAATTGTTTGAATCCAAGAGGCAAAACATCTTAGAGGATCGTCAAACAAGTCCAGCTGCCCTTGATTTTAACCCACCTTGGATAGTTAAGACTTTCCCTGTTTTTGTCTGCTTGGGCTTGCAATCTTCTAACATGACATCCTGTCAGTGATTAACTCTCCAAGCCTCAGTTCACTTTGCCTACTGTTACAGCTACTGTCAGTTTCATACAGCAGATATGCTCGTCCTGACCTTTCTCACTGGCGGTGCTGAAGTAGAGTGTTGGAGGGATGAAGGGGAACAAACTGGGAACCAAAGCTGGCCTCTCCTCTCGATCATCTTCGGCCCCCAACGACATCGCCTCCTCAACACTGAGAGAAAGAAAGAAAGAGTAAAGGCAAACAGATTAATCACATCTACACCAACACCATAACAGTACTATATTGTTTGTATCAAAAAGGGAGAAGTTGTATGTGATTGATCAAGAGAACTCAGCAAATATTCTTATAATGACAAATTTGGTTTATATCCCACTAAAGACAATCCATTTGTACAACATTTTATGAAGCATTTGACTGAGAAACTTGCATCAAGAAACGACATCTTACAACTGTTTAGTTTAAGCCCAAACTCTATAGAGAGACATTCAAATAACACGTATTTACTTTCTGTAAGTTGTAAACACGTAACCTCCCATCTATATTGATTGTTTTGCCAAGTTTTGCTGCTGAAGACGGTCCTGTCAGCGCCGCACCTCTGATTTGCTTGTTAATATTAAACGAGCAAATTGCAGTCTCACAACAAAATTTAAAAGTAATGCAGCTCGAGTTACGTTCACCGACCACTAACTAACAGAAGCTGGCATCCGGTCACCACTCTAGTTTGTAACACAATACGAGTGTGGACAGGATGGATGATCGTTTGCACTATGCACTGGTAACATGATGCATGTGTGAATTTGGGGTCAGAGACATCACACCGAGAGTACAAGTACATTTTGAGCTGAAACACAAAGGAGACCTTCTAGAAAGTGACTTTTTGATCTACTAAAATTTATATTCCCACATTTTAGATTTTAATACCACTATTCACAGAGACTTTTCCCAGTGGAGATCCAATGATGGCTCAACATTAACAGGAACACATAAATTGCTGTATTTCGTGTCTGGAATCATATATTACATTTATATATACATTTAACAAAATAACACTAGTGCTGCTCTAGTTTTTCCTAAAACAGCCAGTTGCAAGTTAAGTCCAACAATAGCAGATTCCTGAGCTCTTTTTTCCCCCTCAACATAACACCAAATCAGATCAACACAAAATAATGAGAATTTACACACTAAAGGAAAAAACACTCACATGACAGTCATATAGGCAAAGAAGCAAGGATGGCAAAAACAGATGGATGAAGTAACAGGGGATGATATCCTCTTCTAAATAGTTTCTCTTAAAAAAAAAAAAAAGTCCTTTCACCACCGACAGGAACACGATGGCATTACAGCTAGACTAGGCTAACTTAACACTACACCATACATACAGGAAAGCTATAGCCATCAGGAAAAGGTGGGAGGATGTTGGGATGTATGTAAATCAGCACAAACAAATCAGCTGGTTGGGGGGAAAAAAGAAAAAGACGACAATAGTGGTCCCTATCCAGGCTGTTTTAGCAGAGAATCAGCTCCGAGTCTTTGGTAGGGAGTTCCACTGTTGAGGCCATCACAGTGGAGAACAATATGATACACAATGCAGCAGACCTTTCCACCACGCTCTGCTGCTTTCAGCCTCTTTAAACAATGCAGTGGGAGAGAATGAAAGAGAGAGAAAGAGTCCACAGGCTCGGATGGTGATATGATGATATATGTTTTATGGCATTTTCGGAGACCAATTAGAAACAAGGCTTAGATGTATGGCGGTCCGAGGAAAGGACACTGACATTTTGTTCCATAAGACGTTGATGAAAAATAAAAACTTGTGGTTCTCTCCGGGTAAAAAATCATCTTTTCAAACTCATAAAATGGGTTTAACACCACAAGCAATTGTCTGTTAAATGGTTAAAAACTACCTACCTAACGAAAATCATCTTTTTAAATTATTGATTCACCGGTTATTTATGTGGCCATAATGAAACCCAGTGGGGCTTTAAAGACCGCTTTAAACAGGTGCTGACAGTGATTATACTTCTCTAGGCATACATGAGGGGGGCGAGCGTCCAGAAAAAGAGCTCCAAAAGCACAGAGTTTGCATCAGTCAGTGTTTATGTTCTTAAATGTCAACATAAATAAATAAAGTGTATGGGTGTGTGGTTCGTGTGTGTCTTACCCAGAAAGAAGACCAAAGGATGCTGTGGATGAGGTGCCATTGATGGACGAACAATCTGAATCATCTGAAGACAACAGAAGGCAACTCAAATTAGCAGTTAACAATCACCAATAGTGCTAAATGACTGAAAGCAGCTCGAGTGTGATGACGTGTGTAGTTTAATATCTTACCATCGTCACTGCAGGCATTTTCCAGCTCATCAGGCAGCTCCTCCTCAACTCCATCCACCTGCATAACACACTCCTGGCTGGAAACAATTAATACAAGGTGAAATTAGAAGGAGGAGTAAAAAAAACAAAACAGAACTACATCTATTGATTGAGAAGCAATTCGCTTTTGCTCACCCTGAAAGCTGAGTCTCTCCAACCTGACACTCCTCCATAAGTGAGGGGGAGGAAGGGAATGGAGATGAAGATGACTTGGAGGCAGGCTGTCCCTGCCGGGTGAGGTGGATTGCGGAGATCTGAGTGGTCATGGAGCCCATCAAGGCTCCTGCAGGACAGGAGGCCACATCTATGAGGGAAAGAACAGTCATACAGCGTACAGCATGTATGTAATGGTCGATTTCTGTTTTCATGCTAGATACCTATGAACTGAATACACGAATCACGTGTCTTTCCTCTGGTGAAGTTAAGATAACAGACTCTATACATGACTGTTACATATTAACCTTGTCCAGACTAACCTCACCCTTAACCAGGCTGTCAGGACCTCATGAAACTCTTAACATGCCCCCTCCTTTTCACGCCGATGTGCCAAAAGCCAGAGAAAGAACAGATTCAAATTACTAGGTGTGAACGAAGGATGCTGTCTCCTTATAACTTCTTCTGTTGCTGTTTAGCTAAATAATCTTTAACAGTTATTTAGTAGTTCTCCACTTCAATTTTGAGTAGTTTTATTACCATGTTGTTCTTGTTAGAAACTCTGTTGAAAAGAAGGAACCACAAAGAAAGTTAATTTAAAGTGCTTTTCATTCTCCTGAGGCTCATTTACATTCCTGCCTGTGTTCTATGTTTATCTAATGCTTTGTTTCAGCCCTTTTTACATACTTTTAGATATTATATGGTACAGAAATATTATCATGTGTTAAATAATCAATTTTCCCAGCTCCTGAGCCAAGAATTGAATTTAAAGTTAAATAACCATTTCTGAAGTAGTCAGAGTGATTTCCAGGTCCTCTCATGAAACCAGTGTCCCCGAGAAGACAAAAGTATAACATGCCATTGTTAGACTATAGTTATTCTTGTATAAGGAGAAAGTCTATCTATTACGAACTGTGTCATTGTTTAACGGATACCATGTTTAAATGCTTTCAAATACTTATCTCCTTAGGTAAAACATGTAACCATCAGTATTTCACTGGAAGTATGTAGTCAAGCTGTTCTTACGCCTACTATATTATAAATGGTGTCATGTAAAGCCAACAGTTTTCTGATTAAGAACAATTCACACGCTAGCTTTTGTTTTGTTTTATTTTCATTTCTATAAATGCTTAAAACTAAGAACTTTATAACTGTGACATTTAAGAGTTGATTGTGGAAAGGTATTTGATTAATACACACACAAATAGACTTTTAACCTTATTAAAGTTAAGACACAGAAATCTCAGGAGACTCTAAAACACAACGGTGTGAGCTCCCCCTGCTATCCCGGCGTCTCGCTCCTAGCAGCGTCCAACACCCAAGAGGTCCGGTCCAGAATCTCCGAGAACCGAAGTTTTCTTTCATCTCACAGCAACTTACTTACTTCCGCGCGTTCACTGCGAGAGTTTTTCCGCAACCACCAGCCAGCCAAAGTACTATGGGATAACCTCATGGGCCCAAAAATCCACTCGAGAGGCCATGTGGCATGCCAAGCCACGGAGGCCCCTGAACACAATGAACGAGCCGAGCCGACAGTGAGCCTTTACCAACCAGACGTTGGGACAAAACGACAGCAGTAAGACAAAAACCAAACTCTGCATTCTGTGGCCAAGTTGATGTCCTTTAGTCCTTTAATCCTGAAACTCCTAGCCAAATCGAACTTAGTTACGATCAAATAAATTGCATTCATTAGTTCTTTTACTCCCTTAGAATGAAATTCTTTCCCACAGTAGCCCAAGTAAATTCACATTGACCTCTATTACTCTCATTGATTGCATCATTATTGTTTTTATTTCTCTGACATATTTAACCTCACTGTGTATTCACTGTAGTTTTAATACATTTTCACTTAATCACAGGAACTGTGTGTGTGTGTGTGTGTGTGTGTGTGTGTGTGTGTGTGTGTTTAGCTCCAGGTCACTGGACAGGGGATTCACCTTTTGATTTGAGACCAATTGTTTAAACTTAATTAAGCAATTACTAACTGATCACTAGTAAAGAATTGTGTAATTATTAAGCCATACCTAAGGAGTCCTGAAGGCCTTGGGCGAACGGAAATTCAGGTGGTGCCCCAAAACGAGTGCTTATGATATAATATTTCCGAATATTATTATTCATAACTTTATTAACAGAGTAGATTTGCTACAATATTGTCTATTAGATATTTTCTTCTGTAACTGAAAGACAAAAAAAAAACATGCAAGTTGGTCACTAGTGTGTTAGCTAATGCTAAAATATTTCCAATTAACATAATAACATCCTCACAAAACAATAGTGAGATGTGCAGGTAGGAGACTAATAGCTTTCTGTCTCTAAAGATCAGCATTAACAAAGTTTCTGGAGGAGGTTCAAACTCAGTATTACCAGAACTCCGTATACTCGTGAATAATTCTGTTCAAATTGTCTTCAACATGTTAAGAGGTTCTTGATTCCCAATCTGCAGATTCAACAACCATTCTGTTGGTCTGGGTTTTCTTTGACAGCTACATTCAATGTCACAGTGAAACAATAATTCTGATTACCTGTGATGGCATCCAGCGGTGTGGGCTTCTTGTCCTGAGTGGCACTGAGGATAGTTGGCATGGGGCCATTTGGAAAGGGACTGGCTGCTGGAGGACTGATTCTTCTGCATGTGGACAAAGTGCTTCCAGGTGGACACCGACTTTGTGGGGCCTGCTTGTTTAGGTCTAGTGATGCTATCGTTTGGGGCTTGCTGTTGTTAGTTGTTGCCACTACTGCTGGAGGACCACCTCTTACTAGTAACTGATTGTTTAAAACTGTTTTTATAGAGCAACTATTTTGTGTTTCACTGCCTTTTGTTGCTGGTTTAGCTGAATGGCTTCTCCTTGCAGGTGTTGTTGTTTCTCTTGTTGTGCTTCTTATTTCTACTTTTGTGCTGTCATGGCTGGAGGCATTCTTTCCCAATGCTGCCCCCTGATGTTCACAAAGAGTAAGGCATAGAGGAGGCACTGACGGCAAGGAGGAAGAGTCTGCAGCTTCAAGCTAACAAGACAAAACAACAAAAGGTCAAATATGGATAAAGAGCCAGTAAGTGGGCTTACATATGCTGGAACATCAACATAAAATCAGTAATTGCACGGCCTAAAAAAAAAAAAACTAAAAAAATAACAAGGTATTTATTTTATGAGGAAAGCTAAGTTCACCAGTAAGGATGTGTGTAACAAATAATAATCCTAATTAAAATTAACTGACTAAAATGTGAGCTTCAGGAGCCAAATAATAATCAGTTATGTTTAAAAACACATTACCAATGCTAACATGCCGCCTTATACACCAATACATCAGCCTAGGTGATTTATCAGGTTTGCCCTTTATGAAACCATAATTTTCCACTGTATTAATCAAGAAGAAAAAAAGCTATTCTTCACTATACAGCGATTGATTAGTTGGTAGCCAAGATGCAGATGTAGTTCTAAATGGACAGCAGGAACTCATGCAAGTCAGTCTGTCTTAATATCTTTATGTTCACTTTTCACTCTGTACTACGACAAGCAATTCATTTTAAGAGTTTAAAACCCAACTCCGAATAGAAGACTTATTTTTTACTTTATTTTTTTGTTCCACTTTAACTGAGCAGATGTGGCTTCCACGTTGAGAATCATCAATACTCACCTTCAACGTGTTAGTTTGCTGCAGAGTGGGCCGTCCTTTGATGAACTGGTCTTTCTGACAATCTGACATAAGAGGGTCTAATCCCAACGATGCATCCCCTGTGGCAGCCTGTCGCCCGCTCATTGCTAAACCATCATCAGGCTGAGAGGTTTGGAGCGACATATATTGCTGCATGGCACCCGTCACCTGGTAATGAAACTCAATCTGGCATTCCTTCTTGGTGAAGGAGGAAGGGGCACTGGTCTCTGTGAGGCTGCCACTAGCCTTCATCAATCCTGTTGCCAGTCCCTGGTTTGGGTTTTGAATCCCATTAAGTAGATTTGGAAACACATCTGGCACAGTGGTGAATTGGCTCTGGGTGTTGGATTTATTCCCGTCCCCATTCTCCCAGTCAGAAACCACACATGGAGCCACTGATGTCTGCCTCAAGCGGGAAGCAGAAGAGGCAACATTTGAGGAGAGAGGTTTGGCTTGATCCTTTCTCCTGGATAGCTCTAGGGAAGTCTGACTAAAAGGCACTTTAGTGGCCGCAACAGTCTTGGCATGTGTACTGACAGAGGCTGTAGTGGTGGGGCTACCTGCATTGGCGCAAGCCCGTAGCGTCTCCCCACCCCAGGGGGAGGACTGGTTGGTGGGCATCTCACCGTCCAACGAAGCTGTGGCTATTTCTGAAGGGCTGAGATGAGGGGCAGAGATCTTAGGTGGAGATTGATAGGCAGGATAGGAATTAACAGTCGAGACAATACCAAAGCCTGAGTTGGAGGAAGGATCTGTTCCCTAAAAGACCTCTTGGTTCTACTAGTAGCTCCCTTCTCAGTGAGTGGTTCTTCTGTAGGAATGACTTCTGAGATGTCAGCTCCAGCCGAATGGAGTTGTTAATTTTCTCTTGGTCACTATAGATCGACTACAAGTTCTTGATAAATCAGTAAACATATCTGCTGCCACAGAAGCAGTGACAGCAGTTGAGCCTAGCACCTGTGCTGCAAGTTAGCAGGACCCTCTCAGCTCTTGGTATGGTTATAAGCCTTCACAAGAGGCTCAGACAGGCAGGCACATAGTTTTTTTTTTTTTTCCTGAGGTAAAGTGGTTCCCACTCTAACTAACAACCACACTCAAGAGTTTAAAACAAGACAGAGGCTGTGTCAATGACATTGAGGACATTAGTTGATGCAGACCACAGCCAGAAGCCGTTTCTCCTCCTCAACAACTCTGGGGATGAAATGTAAGCTTTTAGGCTGCTTAAGAAGGTATCAAGTCTTGGAGGAGAAAGCGGTGTCCTAGAAGAGTTCTTATTTCCCTCAATTGTTTCACAGCTTTCCCCACTGAAAGAACACAAGAAAAGAGGCAGAGTAAGTCTAAGCGAATCATAACTCCGCATGAAGTGTTCCCTCTTGTATGGAAAGAAAGTCACTCAAAATATTTTTAGTGAATGTACAGTAACCGATTTTTGTAACCATCTAAAGTTATCTGGTAACGCTTTAACAGCTTTCCCTTCTAATGTTGAATGCAATACCTTACACTGCAATAGGTTATACCAATAAAGTGGTGGAAAGTAACTAACCCTTTAACAAAACTCTCCCGATGTTATTGTATGATTGATATGTAGATAAATTAAATACAACAGCAAACACACCAGTGTATCTTTATATCTTTATTTAAGCCTCTTTTCCACAATAACTATAAGTAATACTACACTAAAAAGGCTGGTGTTGTGATGCTTAAGTTTAGGACCTTTGTTGATGCCAATTTCATGACATTTCTTAGGACAGCTAAGTTATAACGTCCCTGTGTTTGAGCTAGCTAACGTTAGCTAAGTGAGTATGCCGAGTTAGCTAGTCTGTATCACCAAAGAAAGCTAACCTCCATACATTAAATTTACAGAGGTTCCCAGTAGTTTGTTATTTGTCTTTAATTGCGTCTTTTAAACTCTCTTTTCAGCAGGCATTGTACCACCATGTGCTGAAACTTTTGCCAAACTTTTATCAATGTGAAAGGTTCGTTTCACGTGTTTGCTTCCAGGACACGCAGCTTAACGTTAACTTAGCTAACGTTACTCAACAACACATCTGTTGTAGCTAACGTTACATGTCAAGATTAAAAACGTTAACTCAAACCAGGCTGACAGCTAAATAGTTACTAATTTACTTACGTTAATTTAACTTCTTATATCCGTCTGTGTTTACCATTGCATCGTCCAGACATGCAGCGTTAACGTTAGCTTAGCAACAACAACCAAGACAACATCTGTCACACAGGGTTTTTGGAAGATTTCCCGGTGTCAACAGTAAAACACAGCCTTGCTATTAGCTTATGCAGACACATACATACCTACGTCGTCCCGTGTTATGTCGCCAAACATGTTGTTCCGTTCGTCTGGCGAGGTGCTAACGTTGGTCGTTAGACTTTAGATTGCAGCAACTAGCTGAAAGGTCCGAGTGACCCCTCATGGCCGAAGATCCTCTATTGCTGCAAGAGGGTGCATCGACTGCTGCAAGCGCAAAAGCAGCTTCTTCTTCTTTTTGAGTTTTATTGGCGAGTTGCATACAACGAATCGGTGCATTACCGCCACCATCTGGTGTGAAGTGTGGACTTACAGTATTCAAAACAACAACAACAAAAACACTCTCCACTCAGTTATATGAGCTAGTCTAAGACTTTTTAAAGTCTGTAACTGTAGGCCTCTCATCAGAAAAAGCTTGAGAAAATGGTTACTTGCTTTGTTTTGCTTAATTCCTGGATGCCTATAGGATAAGGAGTTGGCATGTGTTATTTAATCCCATAGACACTCAACCAGCCACGATTTTTGAAATATTCCTGTTTGATAGCCTAACTTTAGACTACACTACACTACTACATCTTAATATATTTGCATTTAATACCTCATTTAAATATTTAGTCTATGTAATTCTTCTCTTTTCAACAAAAAAGAAAATAAACCCTGGCATGTTGGAACGCACCAATGGCAACGACATTAGAATTTTTTTGTGATGGAAAAACAAAGTAGTTACTACATAGTCTGAAACCTTCCTGTGGAATGTGGAACTGGCAGAGGGAAGGTGGGAAACAAGTCAAAAAATCCTGCAAAACTACAGCTTCTCTTTAACAAAACCACACACATTTAGGCTATCTCCTTTGACTAATGTAATTTTTCTTCACTTCAGTTCACTGAGCCTCCCCTGAAACAGTTTGGAGCCCCCCTGGGGCTAATTTTTATTTTGTCTTCTTTACAACGTTATCTTTTTATCTATTTCATTTCTTTTGATAGGCTATCATGTGCTGGTAGGCCTACATATAAAAATATTACTGTAAGACCCATCATTTGAATTCTGTATGATGTTTGTTGTACTTCTGCAAACTGGCTTCAGATGAACTTGAGTCTGAAGAAGTGAATGCTCTCAATGGTCTTGTATCCTCTATCCACTGCGCTGCTAACAATATTGCAAGCATTTCTCCCATGTGAACATTTAATTCATCACTGATCCTTTTCTGTATTTTCAAAAGGAACAATAAATCCTATTTTTATTAACTAAACTCTTTGACGCATCGGGGTGGATCTGGACCTAAATGTAATTATCAATAAATGCCTGTATGGTATGTGATTTCAAAATGAACTACTTTCTTTTCTAATAATGTAAAATCTGCTGCGCCATCCGGAAGTATTCAAGGTGGCACTGAGCACTGACTAAAGTTTAATTTAGCTACTCTACGTTCTGTTGCTTTGTGTATCACAGTCGATCCAAAGCTTTTTGTCTCCCTCCTCTCCTTTCTTCTCCAACAAGATTTAAAGTGTTTTATTTAGGGGAATCTTGACTGTCGCCATGTAAATTAACCCAGTAATTGACTAATGGCTGTATCCTTCTCATATCTAGTGGCATTTCTGCTATTTCCCAAGAGCCACTCAAACAATTGCCGATGTAAAAAAGACAAAACAAAAACGAAAGCCTTGAATCAGAGCTCCCTCCACCACTTAATCTAAAACAACTTGGACTACATATTTTCTTGTGGTCTTTTTGATCTTTTGTTGACACACACGTACAGTGGTGTAAGAAGATCTAAAGTGTAGAAATTCAAAACCTAATCCTTAAGCAAAAATATAGCTACAATATAATTATTTACTCACTTTTATGTATTTTAATTAATATTATTGGTGCATTAATGTGTATGTTGCAAGTAAAAGTTCAAAAGTACTAGCATCAAAATATACTTTAAGTGCAAAAAGTACAGTAGGCCTACTAGTTATTGAGAATGGCCCACTTCAGATTATGTTATTGAATTACGATTATTAGTGCATTAATGTGTACATCAATTTGTGCATCACTATAAAGTGTGGTGCTGATTTTTTGAAATACATATACTGGCAAGTAGCAATTTCACCAAGGGATCAATAAAGTCTTATCCATAATCCATAAAATATATAACTATCCATAATAATGCATCATTAAATCTGCAAAGTAATTAAATGTAACTGATAAATGAGTAAAAGTACAATATTAGCCCCTGAAGTGAGGTGGAGTAAAAGTACAAAGCTACACAAGAAGAAAATATTCAATTAAGTAACTACCTCAAGATTGTACTTAAGTACAGTACTTAGATAAGTTTACTTATTTAATTTCCACCACTTTATTGGTACATATTGCAATGTATTGTTTTCAAAATGAAACTTTTTAAGTAGCCTATGTTCTTGCCTATGGTTTTTGTGTTTCAGCATCAGTTGGTCTCTTGCTTTCATTTCCTTGCCAGATTTCTTTGCTTGTACATCACAAATGTCATCACTAGAGGGCTCAATGGAGGAGGACCTATACAAGCAAACCTCTGTCTTCCTCCTGCCTTTGCTACAGTCCTACATCTCCTCCCTACTTGCTCCTTTAGGTTTGCTTTCATTATCCTCTTCCTTGGGTTCCATTTTTATATCTTCTACTATATCATCCTTCTCACTCTCATCCTTTCTTTTTCTTTTTGTCTCCTTCACTTACTCTCCTTTTTCATCCTCTGTTCCTCTTTCCCTCCTCTTTCACTTTCTTCTTGTTTCCTTTTCTCTCTCATTGTCATTCTTTTCATCGTTCCTTTCCCTGCTCCTTTATTTCCCTCTCTCCTTTCTCCTTCCTCTCTTACCTCTTTGTCTTTCTTTAAATCTTTTCATCCTCTTCACTTTTCTTCTCCTCCTTTTCGTCTTTCCTGTCTGTTCTTCTTTCCCCACTCTCCTTTGCACACTCCTGTTTCCTTTCCTCAGTTTCTTCATCACCTAACTTTTTCTCTCCTCCTTCTCTCTTACTGTTTTTATCACCTTATCCTTTCCTCTCTCATTCATCATTTTCTGTCACATTTTCTCTCCTCCTTGCCTTTTTCTTCCTGACATCTCCTTTACTTCTCCTCCCACTTTTCCCTC
>NC_060156.1:24764006-24821232 GCF_021292245.1 Micropterus dolomieu | reverse complement strand
TTCTGTATGATGTTTGTTGTACTTCTGCAAACTGGCTTCAGATGAACTTGAGTCTGAAGAAGTGAATGCTCTCAATGGTCTTGTATCCTCTATCCACTGCGCTGCTAACAATATTGCAAGCATTTCTCCCATGTGAACATTTAATTCATCACTGATCCTTTTCTGTATTTTCAAAAGGAACAATAAATCCTATTTTTATTAACTAAACTCTTTGACGCATCGGGGTGGATCTGGACCTAAATGTAATTATCAATAAATGCCTGTATGGTATGTGATTTCAAAATGAACTACTTTCTTTTCTAATAATGTAAAATCTGCTGCGCCATCCGGAAGTATTCAAGGTGGCACTGAGCACTGACTAAAGTTTAATTTAGCTACTCTACGTTCTGTTGCTTTGTGTATCACAGTCGATCCAAAGCTTTTTGTCTCCCTCCTCTCCTTTCTTCTCCAACAAGATTTAAAGTGTTTTATTTAGGGGAATCTTGACTGTCGCCATGTAAATTAACCCAGTAATTGACTAATGGCTGTATCCTTCTCATATCTAGTGGCATTTCTGCTATTTCCCAAGAGCCACTCAAACAATTGCCGATGTAAAAAAGACAAAACAAAAACGAAAGCCTTGAATCAGAGCTCCCTCCACCACTTAATCTAAAACAACTTGGACTACATATTTTCTTGTGGTCTTTTTGATCTTTTGTTGACACACACGTACAGTGGTGTAAGAAGATCTAAAGTGTAGAAATTCAAAACCTAATCCTTAAGCAAAAATATAGCTACAATATAATTATTTACTCACTTTTATGTATTTTAATTAATATTATTGGTGCATTAATGTGTATGTTGCAAGTAAAAGTTCAAAAGTACTAGCATCAAAATATACTTTAAGTGCAAAAAGTACAGTAGGCCTACTAGTTATTGAGAATGGCCCACTTCAGATTATGTTATTGAATTACGATTATTAGTGCATTAATGTGTACATCAATTTGTGCATCACTATAAAGTGTGGTGCTGATTTTTTGAAATACATATACTGGCAAGTAGCAATTTCACCAAGGGATCAATAAAGTCTTATCCATAATCCATAAAATATATAACTATCCATAATAATGCATCATTAAATCTGCAAAGTAATTAAATGTAACTGATAAATGAGTAAAAGTACAATATTAGCCCCTGAAGTGAGGTGGAGTAAAAGTACAAAGCTACACAAGAAGAAAATATTCAATTAAGTAACTACCTCAAGATTGTACTTAAGTACAGTACTTAGATAAGTTTACTTATTTAATTTCCACCACTTTATTGGTACATATTGCAATGTATTGTTTTCAAAATGAAACTTTTTAAGTAGCCTATGTTCTTGCCTATGGTTTTTGTGTTTCAGCATCAGTTGGTCTCTTGCTTTCATTTCCTTGCCAGATTTCTTTGCTTGTACATCACAAATGTCATCACTAGAGGGCTCAATGGAGGAGGACCTATACAAGCAAACCTCTGTCTTCCTCCTGCCTTTGCTACAGTCCTACATCTCCTCCCTACTTGCTCCTTTAGGTTTGCTTTCATTATCCTCTTCCTTGGGTTCCATTTTTATATCTTCTACTATATCATCCTTCTCACTCTCATCCTTTCTTTTTCTTTTTGTCTCCTTCACTTACTCTCCTTTTTCATCCTCTGTTCCTCTTTCCCTCCTCTTTCACTTTCTTCTTGTTTCCTTTTCTCTCTCATTGTCATTCTTTTCATCGTTCCTTTCCCTGCTCCTTTATTTCCCTCTCTCCTTTCTCCTTCCTCTCTTACCTCTTTGTCTTTCTTTAAATCTTTTCATCCTCTTCACTTTTCTTCTCCTCCTTTTCGTCTTTCCTGTCTGTTCTTCTTTCCCCACTCTCCTTTGCACACTCCTGTTTCCTTTCCTCAGTTTCTTCATCACCTAACTTTTTCTCTCCTCCTTCTCTCTTACTGTTTTTATCACCTTATCCTTTCCTCTCTCATTCATCATTTTCTGTCACATTTTCTCTCCTCCTTGCCTTTTTCTTCCTGACATCTCCTTTACTTCTCCTCCCACTTTTCCCTCTCTTCTTCCTTCCTCTCTATTGTTCCCTCCCTCATCTCCTCACTTCCACCCTATTTCCTTTCTGCTGTCTTTCTGTCCTTTCCTTTTTTTGTCATCTTTTTTCAGTTTCTGATCCTTACCTCTCTCATCCATTTTTTCTTTCACCTTTCCTCTGCTGATTTCCTCTTTCCCTCCTGACCCTCTTTTCTCCTCTACTTTTCCTTCCTTCATTCCCTTTCTTACCCCCCCCCCCCCCCCCCCCCCCCCCCCCCCCCCCCCCCTTATTCCTAAGACCTTTCTATTCCTCTTTCCCTCTATTCCTTTCTGGACTCTTCTCTCTTCATATCCTCCCTTCTTTCCACTTATAACACGTCAGAGCTTGTAGACAGAGAAGGAAAGACAGAGAGAGAGGTGTGTGTGAGTTACTGAATGTGTGTGTGAGTGTGTGTGTGTGTGTGTGTGTGTGAGAGAGAGAGAGAGAGAGAGAGAAAGAGAGAGAGAGAGAGAGATAAAGAGACCAGTAGAAAGAGAGCAGACTGAAGCTGAGCAGTGAGCGGGCTGAGCAGCAGGAGTGCTTCTGTCCTCGGAGCTGTGGACGATCCAGTCTCTGTGAGCAAAGAGTCTGCAGGACTAACTGAGTGTAGTAGGACAAGAAACAGGAGCTGTCCTTTGAGAACTGAATCTCATTTGTCAGGACAAAATTGTCTTACTCCAGGATGATCTATCACCTTCCAAACCAACACAGAGCCTGAAACTGCTCCAGCTTGGGTGAATAAATCATTCCCCTGAAAAAGGAATAAAGAAGAAGAAGAGGAGGGGGAGGAAAAGTCACTCTATCAACAAAAGACAAGAACAACCAAAAAAGTCTAAATTGGCGCCTTTGTGGACTATTGGATATATTGTCCCCTCTGAAATCCAGAAGAAAAAGGAATAACAGAGAAAAAGTAAAGGAGAAAAGAAGGGAAAGGGTTCCATTGTAAAACCAACCAAAAGAGGATGTTGGTGTCTGTTGCATCCACTCAGATGCAAAGAAAAGAAGAAACAAAAGAAGGAGATTTAAAGCTGAAAATAAAGATTGAGTAACAAAAGAAAACTGCAACCAAGTGTCTGGTTTTGCTTTTTTTCCCATCCAAATCCGGAAAATAAAAGGAGGAATAAAGCAGATAAGAAGAAGAAGAGGACGTTTTTCTGTCACTCTATTAATGATCAAGAATGTTGTAGACAAACTATGTGAACATCACTGCCTCAAGTCCGGATAATAAATTATTCTGAAAGACAGGGAAGAAAACAATGACAGGGGTCTGAATTTGCAGTGTGCAGACAGGAGCAGGAAAAGTTCAAGGACCAAACGAAAAAGTCAAAGGAAGCTACAGAAACACAAGACTGACGATTTAAAAGTGAGGGAATAAAAAGCATAACGGGGGGAAAAAAGTGGAAAAGAGAAATATCTGATATAAGGGAGGAAAAAGGAAGACAAGAAGGTTTAAAGTGAATACAGAGAAGAAACGGAATATTCAAAGGGGGGAGGCAAAAAGGGGAGAAAAGGATGAATCGAGAGGGAAAGAAGAAGTAAAGAGAAAACAAGGACGTATCAAAAGAATAGGGAGGCCTAAAGAACAAAAGTAAAAACAAAAAAAGGGAGGACTGAAGGAGAAAGAATCCAGAAAAGGAGGGGGAAACAGTTTAAAAGGGGAAATCAAGAGTAAAGAACCAGAAGGTGTGACCATGAGGCTCCCGGTGCTTCTTGCAGCTCCTCTCTCCATCCTCATTCTCCACATCGCACCAGCAACCTCGGCAGGCAGCGTGGCCCCGAGCCGGCTGGAGCGTTGGGTCCGCTCAGGCCTCCAGTCGCTGCAGTGGGACCAGCTGGACCGATGCCTCCGCATGTCCTCCCTCTCTGAGGCTGAGTGCAGGCGGCTCGCCCACCTGCCACTGTCCGCCGTGGCTGTTTACGTCTCGGAGCCACGCACAGCTGCAGGTAGGAAGGGCAAAGGTCACACATAACTGTGTGTTTTGTTTTGATTTCAATCCTGAGTGAGGGTTTGGTAGTTCATAAGAGTTTATGAGACCTGGCAAAATGTGAAGACAACCAGTGCGCAACAGGTGATGTACAATTTTTCAGTTTCATATAATTTTAAGATGTGTTTAAATGTCCATGTGGAACGCTGAAATACAATGAAGTCAGTTTTCTATTAATAAAGGAATAAAGAAGAGGGAAAATCAACTTATTGCCTTAACTTGACTGATATGAGTCAAAAGAGATCAAACGGGTTTATAGGTGCAAAAGCCTTGCCTAAAGATTCTGCATTCACTGTTTGCAACTTGAATAATACTAATTGTATCAATGATTAATATGAAATCCAGATAAAGATGAATCCATTTTAGGTTTGCCAAACCACTTCACAATGTAGTAAGAATGTTGTTCTTTTAATCCATTTAAAAAACATTGAAGGCATTTAAGGCTAAATTTAATGTGATAAATGTAATAAAAATCTTAATTTAAGTTATTCATCATAATAAACTGCTTGTTTTGCAGCAACTAATCAACACTAAAATAATAAAGAATATTCTTTTATTTCATCATTTGATATGTCACAGTAGTAAAAACTTACCAGATGTAAATAATTAAATTAAAGATGTCTGAATTCTATTAAGCTGTTTCAGTTTTAGGGTCTTGGTATTGTTCGTGCCGGCTCACTGTCACAGTGTCATGACTTAATAAAACAGCTAAATAGAAGGGTGCCATTGTTAATGTTGTACTGTAAGTAAAACCTGTGCTTTTCCAATGACAAATCAAAGCCTATGGGTAAAAATGTATCTGTACATCTGTATTAAATTATTTGATAATATAAAAATATAAAGTCATTTTATATGGATACAAATAGATAATCACTTACACAATGTACCAGATAATGTAATATTTCCTGAAATGTGTTAACAGATATCATTCAATTTGAGAGACCTTGTTGTATTTAAAGGATTTTTTCTTGGATTTTTTTGTTGTTGTCACTTTTACTATAATGAGTAACACACTCGGTGGCGGCTGTGGCTCTGGAGCTAGAGTGGGTTGCCCGTTAATTGGAAGGGCGGCGGTTCAATCCCCGTCTCCTCCAGGCTGTATGTCGAAGTGTCCTTGGGCTATTCCGTCAGTGTATGAATGTGTGTGAATGTTAGTTTCTGTTGGAGCACTTAGGTGAATGAATGTGTGTGAATGCAGATGTAGTGTAAAAGTGCTGTGAGTGGTCGAAAAGACTAGAAATGCGCTGTACAAATATGGAGCATTTACTCAATATAGTGAAGTTGAAATTGTACATTATACCTCCAATGATATCAGTATAATATTATTCTTCCAAAACCCTCCAGGAAACTCAGACAAAGTTCTGGCCATCCTGCCGGACTCCTCAGGTGGGATGGTGAGCTCAAAACTGCGGGGCGGTTTCAGCGTCAGCCAGGTGCTGAATGGAGGGGAAGGTCCCCCCAGGCAGCAGCAGCCTTTCCCCGGCTCCACAGCCCATGATACCATTTTGGTGCTTGATCCAAGCCCTGGGGAGAACTTTGGACACCCGGTGGTCCTCTTTTACGTGGATGTGAATGTTACGAAGAAGAGGTGCTCCCATATGGATGGTATTTACCTGGGTGAGTCAGCAAACATTTTTTTGTGCACATAATGTTGAGTCATTGTATACATTACATTCCCATTCAGTTTTTTGGAATGGAAACTTGTGTCAACTAACCAAGTTTGAAAATATATGACAGCTTTTTGGATACATTAACAAACATTGCTAATGTACACAAACCTTTAACTGTTGCTTTGATTTAATTGTTTTCTTGTAGTACTAGTATTAGTAATTTTAGTAGTAGTAATAACCTTGTAGTAGGCATAGTGGGAGTTGTATTGTAATAGCAGTGGTGGTAATAGCAAAAGTAATGGTAATGGTTTTCACTAATGGGATGCCACAGGGGTCTATTCTTGGTCCGCTGCATTATTCATAATAATTATTATTCTTCCTAATTAGTACTTCAACATCCATACTTATGCAGATGATACAATTTCATATGTCCCCGGCTTCACTAAGACTAAGCTCATTTTCACTCTGCCCTTTTATGGTTTCCAATTATTACTTCTTAATCATAGATATGTTTTAAATGCAGATATGACCAAGTACATTGTATTCTCCACACCAGTGTCTATGATATTTATTAAAACTTTAACTGCTACCCATGACACTCCTAGTGAGCTATACAAATATTTAACAGCATTTAAGATATTAAATTTTGACTCCAAATTCAGCTTTCTGTGTAGAATTAAAGGCTGTCTGTCTTTTGTAAATCCTAAAACTTTTGTTTAGTCAACTTTAATGCCTGCACTTGCGAGAGTCATTCTGTACTGTCACACTGTCAATCAATACTGCAGCTGAACCCTGTTTTCATACTCATCATTGCTTTCCTTCTTATAAAGTTGGATGGAGTTTCTTAATGATGAAGAAGAAATAATCATGATTTTCACTGATATTCATCATCTTCCAACGTCCAGACTACTTCACATCTCTTCTCTCATTTAAATTGTGTAACTACATTACCCGATCCAATAACCACTTAACTTTAGATGTCCCACATGTAGCCTATACCCTCTAATCTTTACAGAAGTGGTTTAAAGGTACTATGCATCTATTAAACGGAATGACCTGAAATCAGCCCTCAAACTAGATTCCTTCATTCCCTTTGCAGATTGTAAAGCTTTATTAGGTTATTTTCTCTGACTCTTGTAATTGTTTTTATCATCTCTGTTTGTTGCTTGATTGTTGTTTGTCTGCCCTTGTATGTGTTTGTCTTGTTGCTGGCTGTGTGGTTGTCTGACCATCAATGTTTGCTAGATCTCTCTTAAAAGAGATCTCAATCTCAAAAAGACTAACTGAATAAAGTGAAAATTAGTAGCAGCCACACTCATAGTAATGTCAATTGCAGTAATTAGTAAGCTATGAGTAATACCAATAGTAACATAGTTGATAGTAGCAGAGGCAGTAGTAGTACTAGTTGTTGTAACAGAAATAGTAGTATTAAAGCAGGAATAATGGAAGCAGTATTGATAGTATTTAAAACTTGTGTTAACAGCAACTGTAGCAGTAACATTAGGCTGCCTGTAAGGTCCATATGTCTTTGTGTTCTTTCTGCATGTCTATGAATTTCTGTTTTTAACTTGCGCACCAAATATGTATGTATCTGTGTATGTATGTGTACTGTGCGTGTATTTTGTGTGTGTGTGTGTGTGTGTGTAAAGTTCTGCCATTAACTGAAGCAGAAGAGAAAGTAAAAGTTGAATGTGTGTGGTCTCACCCTCCTGAAAGCTCCATTTATAGCTCATTGTCTGGTGCAGGACACTTTCCTGCTCATAGGGGGTCTGACCCAGCTACCTCTTCAGCACTTTTTGCCCACAGCAACATTTTTTATGTCTCTGTCTGTGTGCGTGTTTGCATGTGTGTTCTTCTACTTCTATGTTTGTGATAACCAATTGGGTTTTATATTTAGAGTGATGACATTTGCAAGTTGAATATTTTAGGAAGTTTAAAATGAGATTTAGATTAAAGCATTATTATAGTTTAACTACAAAGTTGTCAAAGCTACAAAAGAACTGAACATGAGGCCCAAACTGTATTTTTTTTAAAACAGTTCCTTTGGTTTATATAAATGTCTTATACATTTTATCTTCAAAGTTTTCCATCCACCCCATATTTTTGAAAAGTCATCCATTGCAATTTATTTCTTTGTCTAAATGCAGCCACAGAGGAATTATTGTAAACCTTGCATTTTTATCATAAATTTTAGAAAGTGGGTCAATATAATTAGCTGAATCTAGAAACTTACCATAGTAGACAACAAAGACAGACTGACAGAGTTGTTATGCGACACTAAAGGAAAAGTAAGAGCATTTCGGTCATATTTGTAAAAGGGTTGACAATCAGCGTTTCTAAAAAGCTTCACTTGGTAGTGGCAAACAACAGCTTGACTGTCGATAAAAGGCCAAAAGGAGAGAGCAAAAGAAGTGTTTCCAAAGTGCTTTCTTCATGTAGAAATAGTCCAAGGGGACAGAATGTGAATGTATTCCGTGATGGTCCTCACAAGTCCCGTAAAAGAGACGTTTTTGAAAGTGCAAGTTGTTGACCACCTGCTGTGAGAGAGGTTAGGGCCAGATGTTGAGGTGAATTTGGCCCCGTGTTACACGAACACACACCTGTCAATTATTCATACACGCATACAGCACTGTGCCCCCTGCTGGGTGCTGTGGACGGATTTGGATCAGAGACTTTTAAAGCAAAACTTTCTTTAGCCCTCACTTGACCTGGAGAGAACAGGAAGAAAGAGATGAGGGAGAAGAAAATGAAGGTTAAGAACACAAAGGAGGAGAAGAGAAAATTAAAAGAGAAAAGTATAGAAGACGTAAAGCTTTACACCTTTACAAAGACAATTTTACCTTTTTAGCTTAGGAAGCCAAGCTGACAGTGATGGCTGACTGATTTTATTTCCTATTGCAGGGAATGATGTATCAAAAGATGTCTTTCACTGTCTGTGTCTTCAGGTGAGGAGTGTTTGACTCTGGCTTTGAAGGGTCGTTGTCAGAACCAGCTGAAGCGTCGGCAAGCCGGGTCAGAGAGGCTTGTGGGTAATGGACATGGACGGCTGCGTAGTGGTGCCATTACCACTAGTGGTGGAAGCCGTCTGGGGGAGCGTGCCGTTGGAGGGCTCTGTGAAGTCCATTTCCTTCCACTGGTGGTCGGAGTCGGAGACAGCAACCGAACACAGAGACTCAGATGTGTTGGTAGGTTTTTAAACATTCCTTTAATCAGGGTTCAGCAGAAAAAAACTAGAGGGCAGAAGTCGAGCTATGGCTGTTGGGGATGTAATTAGTTAAAAAACAACAACAAGAAATTGGATGAATCAAAATGTTGACCTGATGATGGAGCTAGATGAAATTTCAGGGGAATCGCCAAAGTTATTACGATTGGAACAAAGAAAATATGTCTGTACCACGTTTGATCAGAATTCGTCCAACAGCTGTGGAGATATTTCACTCACAACCAGAACTTTCAACCTGCTGGTGGTAATATGGAAAAGACAGGAGATCACTAAAGTCATTAGGACTCATCATCTGGGGACCTTGAATATTAGTAACAAATGTAACCTTCGACCTCATGGCGGTACAAAAGCAAAATCCATTTCCCAATATAATTAGGATTAATCCTTCTGATAACAGAATATCCATTTCAAGCATGGCACTAAAAGTTGATTCTGTATTAACTTTTAAATGTTGAAAAAAAACTGGTAAATTGAGGGTTCTTAAACTTCACAGATGTTGAGTGGCATTCTGTTGCAGTTTTCCTGTTAACAGGCTCTCTGAGTGAAATGCAGAATTATTCTCATGTCATGCCAAGACCACCCACACCTGCAGCCACTGCCAGCAACCTGGGCCTTGTGAATAAAAATTGCTGGAAAAATATTATCATACTGTATGAGAAACATAGACAATGCACAAACCCCCTCTGGCATGCTACAAATGTGCAGTAGTATTCTTCAGTTGTAGATTGTGACCTCTTTACACCCACTATCCGCGGAGTATACCAGCATACCAAGTTTGATAGACCTGATGTCAGGATATGTGGTGAATGTTTTAGCACTGAGGCTCTGCTTTATTTAGAAGTTGTTTTCAAGACATGTGCATTTTCTGTGATGCTTTTCATATCTGACATGCCCCCTCGTCCAACAGACCATGCAGAGTTTGCAAGGTGCCCTCAGCCACTGCCAATGAGCTCTCCCAGTTTGCCCGTCTCAAGCTGTGAACTAAATAAAAACACCAGACGCTGCCATCAGCAGCCGTTGGCCACTCACCTCTCCTGCCGACTCTACCAGACCTGTGACCATGCTGTGCTCATCTCAGGTACAGGACAGTTTGTCTTTGTTCTCACAATATCACAGAATGATTCAAACAGATAGACAAATAGACTATGACTGAAGGTAAACATGCCCACAGGGTCTGTGACATCACCTAACAGTTTATCAAGGGATGACGACACCTGACAATCTAGGCAAGCATGTCCCCAACACGTAACTCCATTTAATGTAAACCTTAATATATTTAAATGTAAAAAAAACAAACAAATAAGCATGGCTTCCTTCCTTCAATCCTTAAAAAAGAAACACATTACAAAGTGGTGAGACCAACATAGATTGTCTCAAGAAATTAACTTCCACTGGGAAATATGGGGACATGTCGCCCCCCTCACTTTTTAAAAACCCTCTTTCAGTTGTCTGTTTTGTCTTGGAGTATGTAGTAGTTGTGACAGTGTGACAGAGTTGCATTTTACCAGCCATTGATGTTTAACTCAAAAAAAGTATAAATTCAGTGACCAGGTCTGTGTTCCTGGTCACTGAATTCCTTCATACCATGATCTCATAGGATTTAATCAAATCTAACATATTAACTGTGTTAACTGTATTGCTGCTTTGCTGGACTTTGATAGCAAATGAACTAACATCAAATACAGTAAAAATGTATTTTATTTAAAAAAAGCAGGTTGGCACGTTATGGCATTTCAATTCTCAGACCTTCAAAAGATAAAATTCAATAACTGAATTGAAATCATTTTTGGTTCATTTGTGATCCAACCTTTCTATAAGAATTTCTGGAGTGCAGTAACTTTGTAGTGTTAATAGCTTTGTATTAATAGTTAAAGGCACAACATTGGCCCATAACAGCAGTAGACCACGGCACAGTTACACTGGGCTTCTAGCATCACCCACATGTGTGAACACTATCGACGCATTACTGCAATCAAACATCAATTGAGCATATGCATGTGATTTCAACACATAGCATAGCAAATCATGGCCACAGTAGCAAGAGCTAGACAGACACAGTGCCTGGATCTCTGGTGCTGCTGTGACTGCTGTGTCTCTGTGTGACTGGTAGAAAGTTGCTCCATTGTGGCTAATTAAAGTCAAACTGCTAATAACAACAGGAGTGCTGTGCTGTGTTCACGGTGCCGTCTGAAAATGTGTGTATGTACACTGCAGGCGGCTGGCAGCAGCAGATGACGTTCCAGCGCCATGTTCAGAATCTTCAGAATTTCCACAGGATGCTGCAAAACAATGGCTTCCACAACGATCACATCAAGACCTTCTTCGCCAGCAGCGGACAGCTTCCTGGTAGGGCAGTGCTGCTCTCTAGAACTTCTTCTTGATTCTGTCTCACTGACCAAGTTTAACAATTGCACTTAAAAATCTTATTGCTTTCTAAGTCAAACATGACAAAACACATTTTGTTCCTGAAATCTTATGAGCCTCAGATATACTTTATATGTTCTCAGGAACTTTCATCTGAACACAGCATTGAAGCTGCTGGGTTTTTAAAAATCTTCTAAATAAATAAAAAGTTCTCTTCATACTCTGACAGTTAACCTGAATCATTAAACCACAAGTTAGGTCTTGGCCTCAGAGAATTGGCCTGACTCATGAATTTATACCATGTGGCTGTAATGTGGACTTAATCCTATCTAATCCCAGCACAGGTGGTGCAAAAGGCAAATAATACTACATGCATTCAAATTCCCTGCCTCTATTAAACTCTGTTAACTGTTAAAGATTTTTTTTTTCCTGCTCTTGCTCTAATTAATCTCAGGGGCAAAGAGCAGCAAAAGCAAAGATCTATTTCAGAAAGTTCAGAAGAAACACTTCAGAAATTACATACACCTCAACAGAAATGAGCTTTATTTTACAGTAAACAAAGAAAAGCTGGTTTCTGGAGCTAGGTGTTTTGGAAGCAAATTAAAAGATCGGACTGACCAACTGACCATCTCTACAACACGTCTGACTCCTGTCCCCTGTCTTCTCCCCCAACAGAGGAAGTAGAGGGTGTGTACTCGGCAACGGAGAAAGCCGTGATTCGCAACCACGTGTCGTACATCTGCAGGAAGCAGCACTGTGCCGACACGCTGGTTCTCTATCTGAACTCGCCAACACGCAACGACGGTACCATGCTGCTGTGGGACGCCAACCTCAACGGCATTGTAAGAGAGACATACACACCCAACTACTACTGTTATGCAAATCAGGAGTTGGTTTATTGATATAAACAGCTGGTCGCTTTTCTAGTCAGGTGCCATTAAATCATGGCAGAAGATCAGTAAACAACAAGATGATGTCCTTAGTCAAACCTCAAACAAGTGGAAGCTTGAGTGACATTTAGGTCAAATGCTTCATGTACTTCATGGCTTGTTTTCCAAGCCTGTTTTCATTGCATTCTGTTGCATTTAGCTTTGATCCATACCTACCAACACTCCAGTTTTCAAGGCCATCTCCCGGCACCCTCCCGTTTTCTTGTTTTTCCCTGGAAACTCCTATAATTTGAGTGGCCCTCAAACTTTATTATGAATAATCCTCTCCAAGTTTTGGATATTTGTCGGATGCAACCCAGGTTACGTGATTGTCTATGAAACACAATCTACCACAACTGCATACAATTTCAACCCATCTGCCACCTCAACCTGGCAACCCACAACCCAATCCGTGAGCCGTCTGCACAGCTGCTCTCTGTGCAGGCAGACAGGCCAGCTAACTTTGACTTAATGTCAATGCACTTGCAATGAGTTACATAGGTGCACATTTCCTAGTATCTGTTGCTGCCACTCTTGATACCGCTATATAATAAGGTTTATTCCCCAATACTGACAGTCAAAGTTGAGCGTGTGTGTGTCTGTGTAGAGAATACAGACAGCAGTGTCTAGCACACACAAAGATACAGACATGTAGACTCTTTAAAGTAAAGTGAAAAAACAGACTTGTGTCTTTAAAGCAGATCATGAACACAGAATGGAAAATTATTTATTGGACACACATGGGAGCCATTATCAGCCTGATAAGATGATTCCTCTGCCCACGCACACACACACACACCCACCCAAGACCACCCAGAACACAGTATTTCTGTTGTCTCATTTAGGTTTTTTAAAAAGGAGGAAATGAGCTCATGTGGCTGAAGGCACATCGAACTTCCAAATCCTGTTAATAATCATATCAGAGAGCAAACTAAATCTGATGATGCTGATGTTAGAATTATTTTTATTGAAACTCAGTGAAAAAAGGAAAAACGCCTGTCAACTTGGAAATGTTAATAGACTCTGTGGTTACCAGTTCTGTGAACCCTGTAGTCACATAAATCAGCTGAATTGATTATATATCAGTATAATATTGGCTTTTATTTAAATGTAAGTGAAGGTTATGGTGGCTTTTGCAGCCGTTTTGCCGTTGGTTGATTGATACTTGTAGTTCTTTTTACTAAATGTTAGAAATTTGACCTCTCCCACCTTCCTACTCAGCTGCTTATTACCGTCTTAATGAGATGCCATGAACACGACATAGTAGCCAAACACGATGGTTACCTGAGCAGTTGTGACAGTCATTTTCCAAATGCAAGCTCACTTGATGATGATATTCCATTCTGCAGTCTTATTTCCCAGTGTTGACACTACAATAAAGAAGCACATTAATGACATTTACCTCCCTGTAGCTGCAAATGCCAGCTACCAAACCTTGACTACTTTGTACCACATGTCCAGTGAGTGCTACAGGCGTCATAGGATGCAACGCGGCCAGTGTGTGTACTCTCTGCATACCCTCACCATCCTTCTGAAACTCAGTCTTAGTTTATTGAGTTGACCAAAAAAATCCACCAAGAGTTTTCAAAAAACATGACTTGTGTCTTTCCCCCCCTCCCTCTCTTTTTCCAGGCTGATCTGAAAGAGCGATACTCAGTGAACGAGCTGCTGGCCGACCTGGCCGGCTGCAAGGCGACTCGAGTTTTGCTGTTTGTGGATCAGAGCTACAGTGGTGTTCTGTCCAAGAGGCTGCGAGGGTCCCAGAAACACCTTAACGTGGTTCTGATCCAGAGCCAGACACGGCAGACCCACAGCCACCAGAGGTTGAACTCTGGCTGGGAGGACAGCAGCTGGTCCTACATCAGCCCTGCGACCTGTCTGCTGGACCACCTGGGAAAGGTAATTTAACACATTTAAGTCTTTTTCTCTCTCTTTTTTTTATAATCTTCTAATCTCTGCTTCCGGCAATGATGTTATCAGGGTCCTGGGATGTCTCGCCTGCTAGAGTCATGGGCCGGCTTTTTAAACGTGACATTGGCAGGAGCCCCCTGCAACGCCACACCACCTCTGACGGATGGCGAGATGCGGCGAGAGTACCAGGGCTGCCAGAACCTGCCAACTGCGCTCTGGCACCAGAAACACAGGAGGACCAACTGAGGAAGAGATAATTAGACTGACTGGGAAGGAGAGAGAGAGAGAGAGAGAGAGAGAGAGAGAGAGAGAGAGAGAAAGAGTGCAAAACAAACACACACAGAGACCATACACAAGCTTATGCATTACACATATGCATATTTGCAGGGGTGTTACCTTAGGACTTTATTCTTAGGACTTTTGTTTCAGTGTGCATGGTGGATACTGGTGTGTATGTGCTTTCTGTCCTAACTCAGACAGTAACCATAACGATTACAGCTCATCCCAACGGGAGTGTCCTGGACGCCATGTGAACCACGTGTGTCCGTTTGTGAGTTCAGCTAGAGGACAACTACTCTCTGAGACCATTGCTAGCTTACGCTCGGGTCAGTTTGTGTGAGTGTGTGTGTGTGTGTGTGTGTGTGTGTGTGTGTGTGTGTGTATGTGTGTCTCCTGGGCTCTTGAACATTTCAGACCCGATCATCTATCTCCATTTTTATCTTTTTGACAGTTATTTCTTCTTCCTTCTCTTCTTTCTTTCTTCTTTTCCTCTTCACTCTGTCCTTTCCTCCCACCTTACCTCTCTTGATCTCCTCCGCTAACTCCTCTCTACTTCCTTTCATTCCTGCCTTCTTCTTTCTTTCTTTGCTTGAATCCCTCATTTTCTTTCTTTCTCTCCCTCCTCCCACACTCTTTCTTAAATTTCTCTCTCTAATCAACACCACTCCCTACCGTTTTTCTCAACTTCTTTCTCCGTTCATCATCCTTTTTTCCCCTTTCCTTCTCTTGTCGCCCTTTCCCCCCCATTTTCCTCTTCCTTTTTGGTGGTCAGTTACTCTTTTCCTTGTACTGACAGTGTTTGAAAAAGCTGAATACTGGAATAATTTAGTCACATTACATCAGAACTGACAAAACACAAGATGAGTTTTCATCGATGCGTTACATGCATTTAGAGTTTGTGCACAAGAAAACCTGAGCGAAAACTGTATTCACAGTTACAAACCTTAACTTAAGGTCCACTTGCTAGCTTTTACCCACATCTCACAGTTAAAAGCTCCTGAATGTATTTATTGTTTTGTCTTTCACACTCAGTACTGACAATTGTTTTGGAGAGTAGGTTCACACATGTAGCTTCTTGACCCAAACAGCTGCTGCCTCTTCTCAGACGTCCATTCAGTACATCATATTTGCAAAACAGAACTATCATTTGTGTCATCCAAACTTGTAGTTTATACTTCTCTTAAAAACCCAATGTTGAATGATATTTTACTACTATCACAACTTAAGTCCGAATCGTCCAAAACACAACATATACGCAACATACTAAAGGGGACGTATATGAACATTTCTTATCTGATGCTCCTGTGAACATGTTCACGTTCAGGTAAAGTTATTACTGCCATGTTTTAAAGAAAGGACATAAACTCTGGTCCTCAGCCAAACAACCAAATGTCAAACATTTCAGTCAGCTTCTGAAGACATTTGCTACTGAACAAGATTTAATTTAGCAACATGGCAAATAACCTGAGTGATGAGACAACTACACAGGGTTTAAACAAATCCCCAGTTGGACTCAATAATCTAAACCACATCATAAAAATGAACACAGGACATTTTTCACGGTTGCCCTGTGGTCTCTTTTCTAGTAGTTGTATGTAGTAGTAAGATGACTGACAGGAATGACGGTCAAACCTACAAAAAAAATGTACATTTTACATTAAAGCAAAGTGGTGTCTGAAGTCAGGAAATTTATTTTTAAGATTTAGAGATGGAGGACTTCTTATGCCTCTTAACCTGAGGAAGAGGGAAAGAGAGAGAGATACTGAGACAGCCAGGAAACAAGATACAGAAACTGGTTGGCAGTGATCATGATTAAGATATGAAGCACTGAGACTGCCCTCACTGCTACACAGACTGGTTATGGCATTTTAATAAGGGCACAACTTGTGTGTGTGTATGTGTGTGTATATATGTATATGTATGCGTGTGTGCTCAAACACATGAAAGATGCACACGTTCTAATATTAACCCATCCCTTCACTAACAACGTACATGTCGTCCTCTACTTTTGGTGGTACTTTGTGATCTTTGTCTGTATGTTACCTCCTGTCTTTTCTTCATCTGAGTACTCATATATACCACAGCCCAGTGTGCATCTCCCTGCTGGGTTTTGTACTGATGTCTGTTGTTGGACTTATGTACTGATGGAAGTTGACTGGAAGAAGAAATGTCCAACTGTGTGGGATGTTTTTGGACCAGAACAAGATGACATGTGCATATTCACAGTTTGTGTAATGATCTGTACAGAGTACAAGATGTAATTTAGCATAAATGTTTAGTTGCATGTAGCAGATCACAAAATCTAGTCAATAAAGTACTTTTGGAAACCAGTGAAGTACATGAGAATTATTTGTCTGGTCTCCAACTCTAAAGCACTGACCTGATGACAATAGGTGTCAAATCTTAATCATACAGTGAGTTGACCACATCAAGAGAATAAGGCAGAGCATAGAATAAGTAAAGCAGACTTGTAACTGTAAGCTAAATCTGTGTACGTCCCTATAATAATCTTTCTTCTTGTCCTGACAATCTTGTTTAGCTATTCACCACTCACTGGCTTCATACAGTGTTATAAGCATAATGTTGTGAAATGCTGCTGTCAGACCCAATTGGCTCTAACAAGGGCACAATAACTTTCAAAAAGAGGCTGTTGCAACCAGTATAATGCATCCCCCTCTATTAGAAACTAGACCATTTAAAAAACAGATAGGCCTACATTTTCAATATCAAGTACAGTTACTCTATGGCTCTCATATGACCACCACCAAGTATTTTAAGTGCTGGAGTTGAACATTTCACATTTAATCAGCACCAGGAACAAGCAACACAAAAATCTGATTCTTTGCTAAAAGAATGTCATGCACAGAGCTGCACATAAAAGACTGTATGTAAAAACTAGTGCTGGGCAACAATTAAACTTTTTAATTGCGATTGATCGCATTGTTGTGCGCAAAATTCAACAATGAATTCTAAAGTAGTGTATTGCGCTCTTTTAATTTAAATGTACTGCTATATACATAAAAGTGCAATAACATGTGGTTTGCACTTTAAACAAATAAGTTGCTTTTTACCAGCAGTATTCCCTTTACACAGTAGCAATCAAATTCAATATAAAACCAAAGCTATTTGCCACAGCCAGGGCATTATCTTTTATAGCTTGTTAAAACAAGTTAGAGTCCAGAGCCACGATCATAACATCATAACAGTCAACTTCTGAGGTTAACATATATAAATCTGTTTTCTTGTGTTTCTTGTGAACAGGTATCACCAAATTTTCTTTTATCAGGGAGCAGCGTAAACAGTCTATGTTCAGTAGCAAGTGTCCCTGTTAGACTGAGGTGAAGTCGTCGCCTCACGCGCACGCTCGCCAGCTGCTGAAGTTGAACTTTTTGTAAGTGACGCTCAGCACAAATCATTGGAAGAGTGACTGATCCTCACTGTTTGTGAGTTTCCAGAATCTATTACTGTTTACTAAATAGGACATCAACAGGAGGGAATTCTGGCAGAGCATCCCCGCAAAACTAGATGTAGACCTATCAGGTAAAGTTAACTTAAATTAAATAGGCTACAGCTGTGTAGCGCACAGAAGCCGTTGCCATGGTTATTATCCACAGAGCGCCTGCCGTTTACTGGCGGACCCTTTCCGATCACCGGAGCAAAGAGCAACCCCACTGGGCCAAGCGACTGTTGTGATTTTAAGATCGTTCCTAAGACCGACATCTTCTCCAAAACTAATCAGCATGCAGTGTGTAGCTATCCACTTCGCTATGGCATTTGTTTGTCTTGCTTTTGTTTGTTTATCTCCTTCTCCCACAATACTGCATCCAACTTAGTCTGTCGAAGCCTCCTTCCACTGCTTGTTTGGGTGGGTGATCAACCCACCCAAACAAGCATCCCTCCTGTGGCCCATGATTTGACTGTATGTGTATTCAGAGCCAGTGAGCAACGGACTTTCAAAATAATAATAATAATATAAACTGTGTTAACGTGCGATAAAATAGTTGTCAGCGTTAATTAATTAATGCGTTAACACGATAATAATGTGTTAACATGCCCAGCCCTAGTGAAAACTCCCAAGCAGCATTGCAGTAACCAACATCAATTCAGCAAGCTCAAAACTCTGGGGCTGCTAATGCATAACTAAAGGTATTTATAGCCAATCGCCATAATGTGACTGGATTTCTCTGAAACAAAGTTGACAGTTTTATAATAGAGTCCTACTGTTCCTTTTTCTAGACTGATGAACAATAAGATAATCAGTGAAGCAAAACTTTAAAATGCACCTATAAACTGTTGTTTTACTAGGATAATGTCAATGACTTTGATATTTGTAATCTGACATTACAATTACAACTCATCTTTACTGCATTGGAAAAAAGTGTGTCACATATTGCCTTTCCCTTCTGTGTACAAAAAATAAGGTGTTTTAGATAAATCTTTGTATTTATTGTCCTGTATGTTATCAATTAATGACTGTAACCTCTGTCTTTTACATATGAGATATGTCAAACAAATGGCCTACACATAAATAAAGAATAAAACAATGGACTTATGGTTTTGTGTCCCTCTCTTTCTCAGTCTGTCTGTGCGCAAAACTAATTTGAAATGTTTTTGAAATTTGAAATTTGATCAATATTTCAGGGTGGATGAGGTGACATAGGAACTAAAGCAGCAAAAACTGTCAAAAACACACAAAACTCGGGCTGGAAGCTCAGTAGTTTTGTCTGTACACTCAAGTATGACAAACTAGAGAGACTAGTCTAGTGGGCTGATTCACTGTGTAATGGCTGATAGAAGGCAGCTGTGAAGGTCCCCCTCTCACTCAGAAAACACAGGACTTCATAATTATTACAATGTTCAGATTTTGTTGAACCTGTTCTAGAGAGCTGTTGATTCAACTTCATGGTGCATACACCATTTATAGAAATGGTGACAGACTACATATTAGAATCTCTCACACACTGCACCAGTGATACAGCTTAAGACTCATTCTACAGTACAAAATTCAACATCAAACTAACTTTTATTTAATTACTATTTGTTGTTTGTCATATGCTATAGCCTACTATGTCAAGTGTTTTACATGAAAGCAATTGGTATGGATTAAAAATGAGGGGTGGGGAGACTAATTAAATGGTTTGGTTAAATTTATTGTAGTGATATTACAGGGCAGAACAAAACACCTAATATCTATCTCTGTGTTTGGATGTTGCATTTGGATTGTAGCATTGTTCCATTTCTCAGATTTGTGACTGGGCAAATATTGATGGGAGTATCTGTAGGCATTACATTTCTTATAGATGTTTTGTGACTGTCACTGTTATGACTGTTAGTTTTTTGTATACAGAATCAATTATTAATCTAATTATTGTTTATGGTATATCATGTTTTTCTGATTTTGAAATCTTTTTCATTGAATTAGTCCCACCACCAACCTGTGTTTGAAATGTGTGTAGCTCAAAGAGCCATTTTCGTATTGAGGTGCACATCTGAAAGGGGCTGTAGCGCTCTTAAAAATGTCATTTTACAGAGAAACACCATGGCACAGTTGATGTTTCAGAGGTTTTATTGCTAACGAGACACAGTTCAAGCTGAGACACACTCTCCATCTGTCTTTCTCTTTCTGGCCCTGAGGCTGCTGATATAGTTTTACTCTAAACAGTAACCTTTGACACAGGCACTTTCAGCCCATCCGGGATGTTTTTACCAAAACAATCTCAGTAACATAACCGCCTTGGCTTTTAATGACTCAGGTGAAATCTTCACAAGCAGAATATCCGACCACTTCCAGGTTTCTACAAAACTCACTTCTGTGTGTGTTAGCTGATACGTGATTAATGTCCAGCGCCTAAAACCACTTGATTTAGGAAAGAAGAGGTGAACCTGGTGAGTGCTGAATGCAAACGATACCGGTACCAGGAGACATGAAAGTAATGAATCATTAACTTTAAAAGAAATTCTGCTTTGACAATTGCATAACAATGGAGTTGCCTGGTCCTACTCGAGCTGTTCCTTGCCTCTCAGCCTCAGTGAAGTTTGACAGGTGTGGATGAAGACAACAGCTCATAGTGTGTCTCTGTTTGTTGATACACTACCACACTTTGAGGCACAAATCATGAAATTGTTAAATGGGCCTGTCGTGTGTTTACATCACAGTATTGATCAGAAGATGAATTTAAGTTTTCTTACCAACTTTAATTGCAGTTTCTCCAGACTTTACTTTGGCCATAGGTGCTGATACAAGGGATTATTAGACATCAGATGTGACAAAAATTTAATGAAAACATTTTCATACTCATACTTTCAATGTCAAGTGTCTTGAGTGTGATTGTTCATCTGTGTTTCTGTTTGTATGTCATGACTTTTGTGCTGTTTCATCCACATGGCTGCATAGAGACCTCCCTGGACCAGCAGCTCCTCGTGTCTGAACAGAAGGGGAAAATAAGAAGAACAAAGAAGAGACAGTGACATGAGAAAATGAAGAGCTGAAGTAAATATGAAACTTCAACTAGAACATGTTATTGTTTTTATTTTACTTACTTTTTATTTATTTCATTTGGAATTTGAATGCATGGGATTTACGTTACATGACATATGTAACTTAGTTGAGATTGGGGACCCCTGACGCTGAACTTGTACTTTCCAACACCAAATATCACGGTCATATTTGTCGTTTAGGTATAAGCACATTCCATGTACCATATGAGGACATATTGTTTTATTTATTATTTTACATAACATGCACATGCCTCTAAAACGTTCATTGCCAGCAAAAAATGTTCACGAATCTTTCATGTACTTTCTTACAATGCCTATTAAATATCATTGTTATTATGAGGAACAAAAAGATTTAAAAAAAAAACAAACAGGACAATTGTTTAAAAAATAAAGGAAAAGAAAAGAAGCGCAGGCAGGGGAGAAGGTGGGTCACTCGTAATGTCTTGTGACACCATGAGCTGCTTTAAAAAGAAGCTGAGCTGTCTGAAATCCTCCTTCAGACTTTAACCAGCTTTACTATGAATAAATAAAACCACTAGCCTGTTACTGTCTAGACTGCCAGACGGAAAGACAGAGGCAGAAAAAGACAGCGAGGAAATTGAGGACAGAAACTGAGCAAGACAGAGAGAGACAGAGAGAGAGAGAGAGTAAGTACAAGACAAGCAGATATGCAGGATGAAGAAAAGGAGGAAGGAAAGTGGAAGATGAAAACGAGAAAGGAGACGAGAAAAATTAGTATTGGCTAGGCTTGTCTTATTGTCTTAAAAGAATACTCTACTGATTTAGCATTGAACTCCTATAACAATGTCAGAGTCACAATGGACAGTTTAAAAAGTCAAATCAAAATCGATGCAGCAGAACCAGAGTGTCTTTAGTAACTGGAACATCTGAGCTGTCTGTCCCACTGCTTAACAGATGTCGGCTGAAATACGATAATGAAAGGAGAAAAGATTTTTAGAGTGGATCGAGATCTAAAAAAGACTGACCACCAGATGTATAATGTGGAGTACACGTAGGCCATGTAAAGAATGCTAAGCACAGGGACAGCCTGAGGACGGGATGAGGCCTCTTCCTGTCTCTGTTTCATGATACTCTCCCACACTTTGTGGCAAAAAATTGTGTGTATTCTGACACCGGAGGTTAAATGGGCCTGTCTTGTGTTTCCAGCACAGTGTCGATCAAAAGATGAATAGTTTTCGGTTGATGTTCCACACACATGCCTGCAGGGGAAAACAGAGTCTCAGCATGTGTTTACCCTCCACTGCATACCTGTATGTGACAAATTCATTTCTCAGTTGTTCTTATTCATACTTGAGTGTCATTATGGACACTACATTCAGCTGGGTGATCTATGTTCATCATAATTTAAACAGTAGAAAGTCAGATACTGCCTTCGCCTCAGCTTGTGTGAGTGACGAAGGAAGTCTTCATACCCAGCTCCTATATCAAAGGACTGTATGCATTGTCAGTTAAGTGGCGGCTCCACTGGGTATGTTTGTGTGTGTGTGTGTGTGTGTGTGCGCTGTGGTCCATCTGCCTCTGGGGCTGAGAAAGATATCAGAAGGTTTAAGGGTCACAAACAAAAACACACTCAGAGGTTTTGATCTACAGATAACAAATTTGCTAGCACTTAGGACACACATAGTCATTCATGTGTGTAACACGAGCACACACTCACAAAGGCACACACTCAAACGCATCAGTGGCTGCTGTCGGGGGATGAGATAAAGATGTCCTGATAGCATCCCAGCACACTTGCTCCTCAAACTCTACTTGTGCACAACACTGGATAAAGAACCCTACCTTCCTCTCTCTGCTATCTCTCCATTGTGAACCACAAGGATCTGGTTAGCTCCAACGATGGTGGACAACCTGCAACACACAACATTATCTCTGTTTAATTTCCTTATTTTATTGCATGCTGCTTTAAATTGGTATAAGGCATGAAGTAAAAGCCAAAGCATAATAATAATAGTCTATAATCTTTCAGCGGCCTTACATAACGTCACGATTTATTCTCAGGTAACACATTTAAGGCCAAACTGTGTGGTTGCTTGTGTCCAAGAGTTAATTTTTTGGTGGTATATTTGTAGCTTAAAACCACTGTTTTTGAAAGTAAATCTGAAAGGAAGCACACGCATGATGTTGGCAATAATTCCTCAGTTTCACAAAACTGCACATCAAAGTTGATATCTGTCTATAAACTCTGATGGATGCCTACACCCTCGTTTCCTCTTCCAAATAAGTTGGACTCTGTGATGTTGCTGTGTCCCCGAGATCGCAGCCTCACATGTAATATATTATTATATTATATTACATTTATTCATTTAGCTGATGCTTTTATCCAAAGCGACTTACAATTGCTATGTAGGTCAGAGGTCGCACAAGCAACTAGGGGTTAAGTGTTTTGCTCAGGGACACATTTGTGGATGTGTCTTTGTGGGGGATTGAACCCGGGTCTCTAACATCAAAGGCAGGCGTTTTACCCAATGCACCATCACCACCCCAATAATAACAATGTTATTATTAACAATAAAAATAATGTCAGGATTCAAGTTGTATTAAATGAGAAATGTTCTTTTAACACATATGGATGTGTGAAGTGTCAGTGAGAGAACAGGAGATAGCAGATCAAAGACTTCTGACCAAGCGGCGTCTTCACCGCTCTTTGGAACAACAGAGAAAGGAAGGGAGAGTGGAAGGCGGATAGTTTTAGTAATTCCAGAGGTGCCAGAGGTCAGAAAAAGATAAGACATGGAAATGGAAAAAGAGTGAGACAAATACTGTAGAAAGAGAGAGTGGGAGGGAGTCATAATGTGCGGTTAGATGTTAAATATGTTCAGCTGTCTTATAAAAGTAAAATACACAGTCATTCCTCAGTAATCACTAACACAGTCATACTTCAGTTCTGTCATTTCTGTCACCCAAGTGCAACAACAGACTGAGAACTCTGTATGAACTTGTCTGTAAATTATTAAAGTTAATATTTATGACCAGTCTCTGATGAGAGTCTGATTAAAGCCACACTCGGTGATTTAAATGGCTCTCAGCTCCGAACTCAGAAAAAATAAGGTGTTGTTAAACGTACAGATGAAAGTTTTCCATTAATGCATCATTTACTGTGTTTTTCTGTAAGAAATTAATTTTTGATTATTAAACTGAAAGTTTTGAAAAGTGAGGGAGACATGTCACCCCATACCCAGTGCAAATTATACTATTGTGCATGATGCTGTATGCAGAAAAAAAAAATGGCTCTGCAAACCATAGAGCTCATACCTCTCCAAACTGCTGAATGTCACTTTAAGCTTGTGCAGAGCCACCACTCTGCTTTAATGTCATCAAGGCTATCTTTGGATGTCCACCTTCAATATTTGATAGAAAACCTCGGTCAAAGGTAGAAATATCTCTCTCCAGAGACTGCAGACGTCAAAGGTTTTTCTCCACTCATTCAGGCTTTACAGCAAGAAAAAAAACATCCAATGTTTACATGCAGCCAGTATAGACAGGGTATATAGTTCATGTCCTGTTTTAAGGTCTTATTAACCATCTTTCTAGGCCAGAAGTAAATGTTTATGACACAAATTCATAATCTACATAATACCAAATAATGATAAATCAACAGTACAGTTTCCCAAGATTTAAAGTGAATCTTAAACAAATATTTTAAACACTTCTCTGCCTGCACAGAATTATGTATAAACAGGAAGTGAACACACTATTTGTGCCTCTTTTCTTCATCAACACTAATGTATTTTTTGTCGTTTTAGTCCAGCTTGAACAGATCAATACCTTCCCCAAGTCTATTACCTGCTGTCATGAGTCAGGCCTTCTTCACAGCGGATATTTTATAGCAGGAAAAACTCAGGTGTTACTAATCACAGTAATGATGGCTGATGTGCATTTAGATGTACGAGCACCCAGGTATTATGCATGCTGGCTTACTGACATGGCTTACTGAGACACTTCAATGGAACGCAACCACTGTTTATATTATTAGTTACATCTGTGCTTTTCCTGTCATAAAAAGTCAGCTGAGAAAAAGGCCTTTTAAACCCAGTTCAGGTTCAACGTCCATTTGAACTTGGGGTCCTAATGTCTAAATAACTGTCTGAACTATTTGCCCTAACTCTACACTATCAAAGTAAAGTACAGTACATCCTAATATAACCATTGCCAAACGATAATCATCCCACTTGCCAGTCCTTTGTTGTGATTTATGAATCCTTGATATAACACATGAGGTTGGTCACAGGAGACATTTTGGCATGTCACAGTGGGTGAAGCATAATAAAATGAATGATGGCTGAATTCCATTTAGACGTTTCAGTGTCAGGGTTCTGGTATTGTGCATGCTGGATCACTGCCACGGCTTACCGGGACATTTGAATAAGCCCTCGTTAATAGTCACACCTGGGATTTTCCTACTATGACTATTCCTGCTGTGAAAAAGGTTTATATTACTCATGCTGTTGTAACACCACGTTAACGGAATAAATCCCTCCCTCTCACAAGTGTTATATATCCATTAAATATTTGTCTTTCAAAAATTACAATTATATGTATTTGGAAGTTAAAGAAGATGAACAGTATGAGGTAAAACATTTTTAAAACCATGAAACATTAGGATTGATTTTATCAGCAGATTGATACATTGTTCAAGAGAAGGTAAACGTTCCTTAAATCCAAAAACTGAAGTTGATTAAAGAGAGATTTAATTTAATTTAAGGTCCAACTGATAAGTGAATAGTGAACAGTCCTGATCCTATGGCCAGACTCCATCTGTTGCTACTATTGAAAGATTAAGAAGCTTGTGGATTAACTTATTCAGAGACTATATTAGGTCTAACAGAACTGCAAAATTATCATCATACAATTCATTGTAAAAGGAAGATAATACTTTTTTTTAAGTCATAAGATGACTTATCAGACCTGTCTCTCCAGGCTGGATCATCTGTATTTGGGACCAATAGACAAAGACTAAATTGAAAACTGAAACATATTAACATAACTATTTTAGTTATTTGGTGTGGAGTAACTTCAATAAACAGGTGGTGAACACATTAACACCTGTTCAAGCCAATACAACTGACAGTTTGTACAGTTTTGTTGATGCAGTCATGTAGGGTAAACATCAAGTTCATATGAAATTATGCTCTTTGTTTTTTTTTCTTGACCAGAGCAACAGTCAGCACAGTTGGAAACAGAGACTTTGACAAATGCCTGAGAGCTTTGTTGTCGGTACTAGTCACAGTCGACATCTGTAAACAATTTTTGTTTGCATGGGTCAGAGTTTCCAGACAGGTGCGCACATTCTCCTGTCAAGATTGTTTTTATGAATCCCAGTTTTTCTGTGGGTGGTATGCAATGGTTATAAATGGGCAAATGCATCCACCACATTGTTGCAACACTGATGGTCTACAGCCATGCTAGCTGCTCTGTGAGGAGTGCTTTGAGCCAAATGCAACCATCAGCATGTTAACATGGTCAAAATAACAATGCTAACATGTTAAGGATTTAGCAGGCATAATATTTACCATATAATAATACGGGATATTAATGTTCACCACATTAGGTTAGCATGTATGACAGGGGTCGGCAAATAAGTCTGACAACGGGCCGAATTTTTTTAAAGCTGTTACATGGCGGGCCAGAACATTCTTTCAGTCAAATTATTTCAAGCCTTTGGATACTCATGTGCAAGTTTAGGTTAGTGGGTAGAGTGTGGGACTTCCTTAGGGGGAATTGGATAATCGATCCCAAAATCCGGCAGACTTTTTTTTCTCCCTTAATTGTTAAACAAATTGATTAGCCTATAAGGACATTTTCTCACATGCTCGCAATAAAGCATGTGCTGCAGTGCGTGTGTGTCCCGGTGTTTGATCCGCATTCATAAACCTATGGACACTAATTTTCATTTCCCTGAGGAAATTCAGGGGAATCCAAGCACACGTTTACAGACGGCTTTTTCAGAGCTGTGTCAAGTAAGCCAGAGACTATTGAATGTCCTTCAGAACTTTTCAAAGTAAATGCTCTCAATGAAATCAGCATGAAGCATTGCTGCAAAAAATGTTCTCGCGCTTTTATTTTGGAGACACAGTCACTTAAGAGGAAGTGATTATGTGAGTAACTGTTGCTGTCATGCCTGAGATCTATTTCAGGATGAGCCTATCAATTTATTTATTTATTTATTTTTCTGCTATCAAAGCAATCTGGCCGCGGGCCAGATATTACTGCTGGCGGGCCACTTCTGGCCCGTGGGCCACCTATTGCTGACCACTGATGTATGCTAACATTAGTTTTGCAGGTATTTAGTCATAGAGCAAAGTATTGAACAATTTGAGCATGAATGTCTCTCTAGTTGTTGAGATTTTCAGTCTTAACCAAAGTGGTAGACTGACTCCATCTCTAGCCTAGCATGGCTAAAAATCTATGGCTTCAGATTTGAAAACAAAAACCCTCAGTATATTAAACCAGCTGCTTCAAATACAATATTTTGCTGTTTTATGGTTTGTTGACTGTTTCCATAAGCCACTAGAGTATAGTTCCACAATATGAAGCAGACAATACAGCTAAATGTAGAAAAGGACTGATTCTGTTGGTCAGCTGGATAGATGGTTGAATAATGTTTCCAGTGGAATTTGGAAATCTGTCAAACAAAATATTATTTTTAGATTTTTCCCATGTATCAGAAAATACAAATACACACTTTTAACTTTTGGCCTTTGACCAGTTGAGTCAATCTTCATCTGTATGATAGAAGCCATGTTTTGATTATATTAGTCATGGAACAAGGAAAAATAATCCATTGTACTTATGATGTAGAACACAGAGGATATGATGAAAACTGGGTTAACACAGAGTAGCAGGACTTCACTGCTGATGTATTTTAATGTTTGCGAGTGTCAGAGCCTTTCAAGTCTTTTCCAATATCACTCAGACTGATGAATAACCAGACATCTGTTTCTTTTGCTTTTGTTGACCTGTCATCACGCGTCATCTCATATCCTCCAATCAGCTTTTCATTTAATCTCTCCAACCCTCTCTTTGTGTCTGCTCTAATCCTGTTTTTCTTTCACCATATCCATCTTTTCCTTTCATCTCTCTTCCTCACATTTGGTTTTCCTTTTCACTTTGGTACTGTATTACCACTGCAACTTTAATCATATTGTAACAGACTGCTGTCATTTCTAGAGCAGAATGTGTGTTTATACACTCAGTGTCAAAAGAATAGAAACCTATGTCCAATACCATATTGTATCATCTTTTGCCCAGAATTACTGCCAATACGTCCACGCTTCATCTGATTGTCCACAGATATTCTGTTCATTCCAAACATGTTCAGTGATACCTGGAGGTATACAGAGATCAGTTCAATAACTTGCATTTGCCGCTCTTCAAGGGAGCTTATTAGGAAGCCAAGTTATATGAAACACAGCCTAGTAGTAACGTCACCTGTGTGCGACCACTATAGTCGTCCTGTTGGTGCAGACCTTGGCCAATGAAGCCTGGATGTTCCTCTCAGTCTGGGTGTCCAGTGAAGAAGTGGCCTGGTGGAACAACAACAAAAAAAAAAGTTCTCTAAGGTGGGGTCAAACCCTCAATCCCTGGGTCCTGCACCTTAACAACTAAGCTAACCAAATTGCATACAGGAGTAAGGTATTATTATCACTTATATTCTCATCCACCATCTAATGGTTGAAAACATTGCTCCGATTCAAAACTTATTTGCAGACCCCTGCAGTATATTATTACTGCTTCTTCTTCTTCTAACGTACGTATTCAACATAGCGATGAGTGTCTGCAGTGCCTGAATTCTACCAGAAGTAGAACAAGAAGAACGTAGTGACAAAACGCACTCTGTAGCGTTGTTTGTCCGATTTCAGCTACTGTAGAAACATGAGGATGCAACGTGGCGACGTCCATGGCAGGGGGTGCCCGCGGTTATGGAGATATAAATGTCTCATTCTAAGGTAATAAAAACATAATTTTTACAGTCTTTCCATACCACTGAAAACATAGTTGTGGATCTTATATCCTCAGAAATAATACACACTGAACCTTTAATGTTGACAATATTGTAACCTTCTCAAATGTCCCCATCATTTGATTTGTGCAAAAAGTTCTTCAACAAGATATTTCTGTACTGGCCTGGGATGACTGGACAGCCTCGACCTGGCCTGTAGTGAATATACACTTAAAGCGTTCACATTCATACAAACTACCCAGGAAAGTGTGTGAGGTGCTTGTTTACATTAACAAGTTTTTTAAAAGCATGTATTAAAGCAATGCAACAGGCTTTCCTGTGTCCTCACCTCATCCAGCAGAATGATCCGAGGTTCTTTCAGGATGGTTCGAGCAATTGCCACTCTCTGCTTCTCTCCACCGCTGAGCTTTAGACCCCGCTCCCCCACCTCAGTGTCATACCCTGGTGGAACACAATGCCATCATCTTCATTATTATTCCCATTATTGCCCATTTATTCAAACATCAGAATTCAAATTGGCAAACGTCGTGTTACAGTTCTTCAAGTCAATCAACAAAAACATTTTCATCATTATCATCTACACACACTCACACACCCTAGCCTGACCCTGAGGTAGCTCCAGTATCCTGGTGTGTATGTCAGCAGCCATGGCAGCTCTCTCCACCTCCTGGTTGCTAGCTGTAACTCTGCTGTAGCGGATGTTTTTGCCGATAGTTGTGTTGAAAAGAACCGTATCTTGGGGGACCACGCCGATGTATGACCTCAGCGAAGACTGACGAACCTTGGACAGAGAAAGAGACTAACTATTTAGCATTGTAACTCAATGCTATAGGCATTATAGGGTTGGGTTACACACACCCACACACAAATAAAGTATAGGCTACATCTACATAAATGTTGCATGTTTAGTTCATCCTATACTATATAATATATAGCTGACCCAGGTCACAGACAGCACATGTCCTGAACTGATTTCTGTCTCCCCCCAAGGCTTTTACATATTTGGCTTTACCCACTTACCTTTTTTTTTTCTTTCCTACATCTATTTTAATTGACAATTCTATTGAACCCGGGTCTCCCACACCAAAGGCATGTGTCTTGTCCTCTGCTCCATCATCACCCATTTAATTATTCTTTTGTCATGATAGTGAGCTTGACGGCTAAACCAATATTTATATCAAATGTTTCCATATATATAGACTGTGCTACGTTTTCTGGCAACATCACTGCAAATAAGCGATGTGTGTCCACAGGAGAGCCTTGTATGTTACTTAAATTATATACATGAGCATGAGAAAACAACTTGCCTTCTCCATGTGTTTAAAAAACTATTATGTCCAAAGTGTGGCTTTATTTTACTAACATTGATACCATTAGTCAGCCGGGTAATAATACGGTGGTGTCAAAGGGCAACAGCATGTCAAATTTATTATTTACAGCACAAATTTGACAGTGGAGAGTTGCTCCGTGTTCGATAATCACCAGACCAGCACAGCCTGGGACTCCTTGCCTAGCATGGCTGTTTTATAGGCTGTGGTGCAGTGATTTTGTGAAAAGGGCTGCTCATAGTTACGAAAGGGGAATCTTTCAGCTCATTGTTTTGGTTTTCCGGCCCGCATATTCAGTCCTAACCAACCTCATTTCCAGCAGGCAGCTGTTTTTTGTGCTGATAAACATACTGTACACCACCTGCACAGCAGCAACCAATTGAAAAACAAAGTTAGCAACCAGCTGGTGAACATACTGGAGCATTTAGCAGTTAGATATAACATTAATGACCAAAGCATACCGCTTAAATGGCCATTCTTTGAATTGATATGGTTGATTTCCAGCGGCAGACCACAAGAACAGAAATTATAACATGACTAAATGAAAACAATAAACCATTTGCCAAGCTCCTTTAGGGATTCTGCAATTTGTAAATCTAATTTATTTGAAATGGAAAAAGAAAAATGCGGAGGGACATGTAAGTGAAGCTGGGCTGAACCTGAAGCAACTGTCTTATAAAATAATAAGCAATGATGTTTTCCGACAGCTTTTTGAAAATGATTTCCCCTTACATTACAGTACGTCCCATTGTGAAGATGTTTACATCTGTCAAAAGCATTGCCCAGACTAGAAGGAATTCAGTCAGACTTGGTATGATCACTTCAGCTCCAGACCATATTGGTATCAGCAAAATAGTCGTGATGTTTTTCCCCCATTTAGGAAGAGGCTTCTTAGTGACTGTGGCTCAGGAGGTAGAGCAGGTTGCCCGTTAATTAGAAGGTTGGCAGTTCAATCCTGGGCTCCTCCAGGCTGCATGTTGAAGTGTCCTTGGGCAAGATACTGAACCCCAAATTGCCCCTGATGGCTGTTCCGCCAGTGTATGAATGTTAGTTTCTGTTTGAGCACTTAAACTCAGTGTGAATGTAGTGTAGAAGTGCTTTTGAGTGGTCGAAAGGACTAGAAAGGCGCTATACAAATACAGAGCATTTACATTTAGCATTTTAGGAATCTGGCTCTTGATCTCTCCAGAAATAATTTCCGGTTGCCAATGCCAATGACTCTCTGGTCAGTGTGCTGTACTTTGAGACTTTCCTGTGGAAAGCTTTCCACCGCAGCCACAACAGTATAAATTCCATTTCCTGCACCAGCTCGGTTTGGCTGGTAATCACTCACTTTGCCTTAATTTGATCTTTGCCATTTACTTTTGGTATTTATTCCACTCAAGAACAACACAGCATCTGTTTCTGATAGAGGCGGGCGGACTGATCTGTAACACCAAATGTTAGAAAGGGAGAAAGAGACAGATGGAGAGGGAAAAGAAAAAAAGGGGATAAAATAAAAAAAAAGGCTTTTAATGTTTTTCATTGACACATCAACTGAGGAATAAAAGAGAAAATATTAGTGTAAGACAGCTGTCCTCACACACAATAAATATCCACTAACATTGCAGTAAGTCTGTAAGATGATGCAGTATTTAAGATATTTCTTCACCAAATATGTTTTCCACAAGATGTACAAAAAGCTCCACAACTAAAGCAAAGTACTGAAAAAGCTCCACAGGTCCTGTCTCATTCTTTAAATCATTATTAATTTATTCAATACTTACTAAGATCACAATCCTTTCATAACCATAACAATGTGCTAGTAGTTGCATAAACATAACAACTAAAAACAAAATTTGCTTTTTCAAGAAGGCTCTTAGGAACTTTTCTTTCAAGCTCTCTTTGTCATTCATTATGCAACAATTGAGGACTTTTTGTGCGTACAACCAAGTGCAACCCCATGAATGCCTTCCGGGAAAGACTGTCTTAAAGTGTATGGCATTATCGCCATATTTTAATGATTGTCTCACTTCTATTACAGCAGACGTTTTATCCCACCTTTGTGTGTGGCCATTCAGGACAGCTTTAAACACTTCTGCCTGTGTTCGGACAAGAGGTTGTACAAGGTGCTGGTAGGTTACCTTTAGTGAGATAGTAGTGAATTACCTTTCAACAGAGTCAGGCTAGCTGTTGACCCCTGTTTCCAGTCTTTGTGCTAAGCTATGCTAACCCACCAGCTGGTTTAAGGTTTATTTTTACTTGAAAGTGATATTGATTTTCTCATTTACCTCTCAGCCAGGAAGCAAATAAGGTTATTTGCCAAAATGGCACACTTTTCTTTTAATAACCTGGCTCTTGCGTAAACCTCTCTATCCTGCTCTAAGCCAGCAATGATTCTGCTTATAGTTAGTGATGAAAGTTTGTTTTATTGAATGCTTTCTGCTACTCTTTACTAACAAACAGGACGGTTTGTCATAGAATAACTGGGTAGGTATGAGCAGCAATTGCCAACATGAAAAAGAAGAAGGAAACCAAATGGACACCTAACAAAACACACAGATGACTCACACCAGCATTCATTTGCCACCCTTCAGCCTGCAGCGTTAGGGCCAGCAGAGTCGGACTCATCAGAGCTTCACCACATGTGGCTACCATATGCAGGGACAAACAGAGTGGCAGAAGACTGATGGGTCAAAAGAAACCCAGAGGTCCATGAGGCTGAGCTGTGTCCACAGAGTCTGCCATTTAAGCAAGAGATTGTTGAGAAGTAAAGAACTGGACACACTTTTGCAAAACTCACATGGACAAGAGAACGAAAGCTTTCTCCTTAAAGGTTTTGAAGCCACTAACTGACACATTTACTTAGTCAAAAAAATCACTCACTACGCACTTACAGAGAGAACAAATCTGAGTTCACATTTACAGACTGAGAAACAGAAGCACAACTCTCAACGCACATTTTAAAATAATTTAAATATTGTATAAAATAAAAGATTAACTCAGACTACCTCATATTAGCTTCAGCTGAATGTTAGAATGCATGGTGGCCAATATGTGGAGGAGGAATAATTACAGTGACCAATAACTTTCTTACTGTACACATGTGAGTAATGTATTCAGACAGATTTGGGAAAATTCTGAACCTATCATTTAAACTGTTGAAAAGATTAGATCCTACAAGCAGCTTTGCGCAGCAAGCAGAACATCTTTCTGCAAAATCCCAGATTCAGATGGAACATGTGGACAGCATCACTGAAAATATATAAATATCAAACTAACTCGTTACAGCGTCATTGCATTAAAAGTACTTGGTGAACATTTCAATCTGCAGTAGAAAAATGTAAGTTGAAGAATCTACATACAGGAAGGGTGAGCTTTCAACCACATCTTGGAAGTAAAAAAAACCTTGAGATGAAGTTGCATGCTCAGAATACTGTTAGTAAGTGGATCTTGAGTAAAGACATTTGTTGTTAAACTAAATTAAAGGTATTGGTGGGAGTTTAAAGGAGTTTTTCAAAGGCCGCTGTGTGTGCAGCTCCATAAATTAAGCTGTGAAATTACATCTGCACATCTGTTTATGATAAGAGTGTGAGCAGATGGAAACATAGGCATAATTGCATACCAAGAAACACTGCCTCATCTGCAGAAGCATCACTGCACCCTTCTTTGTGCAGGTTACCTGGGAAAATACCAAACAAGTGCAAAAAGCAAACTTACACCACAAAGTAAAAAATATAGTCTTGCCGAGAGTTAGTTGTGAAGATCGATAACACGTTCCTGTTTGTATGCTAAAGAGATTAGCATAGCTTAGCAAAAGGAATGGAAACAGCTAGCCTGGCCCCATCCAGAGCCCTCCCCAAATGTCGAAATATTATTTTAAAGATTTTTGCATCCGGTGAAACTGTACTCAACACGGTGACTCATTTTTACCATGTGAGGATAATTAATACTGAAGATGAGATTGAATGAACTTGTTAAGATGGACGTCGTTGTGCTCGGGCAAAACCGGCCAACGAGTCCCCTGATAGCGACAGATTTAAGTATTTATAGTGTATAACTTGAAAAGCCCGCGACCCTGTACACAGGATAAGCGGTTGACGATGGATGGATGGATGGATGGATAACTTGAAAAGCATGACGGGTTTTGATGGAGTGATAACAGTAAACATATGAAACAGGTGGTGGGTAAAAACCGCTGGCATCAAACCCAAAGGCACAAAATTCTCCTCGTCCTTCTCACTCACTCTATAACAAAGGTGAGACTTTATGACCACCATCTGATCCAAATTCTTTTTTAATGATTGATCTCACACCTCTTTTGAAAATAATTGAGCTGTTTACGGGGATCACCACCCAGTTTAATAGTTTATTATAGTATAATAGTTTATATAGTTATTTTCACCTTCATTGTTCTTCTCCATAACAAATAACTCATGTCAGTAGATCAGTATGTTGGAGCATGACAAAAAGTAACAATATCACACCTACAATCCTGATAAACATCTTGCAGAGTGCCAATTTGCTGTTGATGAGAGTCAGGGGATGAAGAGAGACTTTGTGCATTTCACTGGGGCCTCCGATTCTGCCCAAAACAACAGAACGAATTCTTCAGCAGAGGAAGCAGAGCAGTTTTACCGTTTCCTGTTCCTCCTCCTCCAGATTGATAAACAGTGTGAATAAAGAGACGGCCATATGTGTATGTATTTATGTGCATTGATTAAACTGTCCTCCTGCTGTGTGATTATGAATGAGCGCCCTCATTATCATCACTAGCCGTTTCATCTGAACAAGCATGTCAGTCGTATTAAAACAGGTGCGCATGTGTGTGTGTGTGTGTGTGTGTCGTAAAATGCTTTTGCTGTTTGTTCATGATTTGCCAACAGTCTCAATAAAAACTGAGTAACTTCAACTACAACTGCAATAAATGGGCTATCTTTATACACACACACACACACACACAAACACACACAAACACATCTGGTATCTGGACTCATTGCTGCATTATTAAGGAACCTTTTACTATGATTTATTCACAGTGTGACTGGAACTCACACACTCAGCCCAGCTGTGTGTGTGCATGTGTGTGCGTGCGTGCGTACGTGTGTGTGTGAGCGAGAGAGAGAGGGAAAGAAAGAAGAGTGAAAGACAAAAAAAGAGAAATGAAGAAAGATGAAAAGAGAAACAGACACATGAAGCAGAGAGACAGAAAGTTAATCTCCTGCAGAGATTCTGTCAGACCTGGGCCCTAATAGTAAACACAGCAAAGACTAAGATAATGATCTTTCAGAAACAATACAGAAATCAGGTTACACACAATTTCTATTTAGACACCACTAAATTACAAGATACAAAAAACTACACTTCCCTTGGCCTCAACATTACATACACAGGAAACCTCAACATGGCTGTGAAATATCTGAAGGACAAAGCAAGGAGAGCTTTCTATGCAATAAAAAGAAACATTAAAACAATCCAATTAAAATCTGGCTCAGAATTTTCCTGTTTGTACTAGAACCAATAATTCTATATGGTAGAGAAATTTGGGGGCCAAAACTTAATAATGAATAATGAATTTGACAAATGGGACAAAACAATCATAGAATCTTTCCATACCGAATTCTGTAAGAGCATCTTGCAGGTGCAGAGAAAAACACCAAATAATCTGTGCAGAGCAGAGCTCGGCCAATACCCCCTCTTAGTAAAAATACAGAAACGATCAATTCAATTTTACAATCACTTAAAATCAGTTAACCCCCATACCATCACAAAACCCTAACATACCAGGAGCTGCAACCAGAGAAGAGTCCCCTCAGCCAGCTGGTCCTGAGGCTCACTGCAGTAACAAGTCCCCTACAGGACAGCAACACCAACTCAAGCAGACCAAACCAAATTATCAACAAGCAGAAAGAAAAACATATTAAATACTGGAAAGAAACAACCAAAACACAAAGTAAATTCCAATGTTATCTGACCCTAAAAAGAGAATTCACACTGGCAAATTACCTGAGCACAATAAAATGTCCTAAACTAAGAAAAATGTTGACAACATACATAGCCTGGCCATAGAAAAGGGTCGCCACAGACAGAGCTGGCTACCACAAGAGGAGAGACTCTGCTCCCAGTGTGACAGAAGACAGGTAGAGACAGAGCTGCACTTTCTAACCTCATGCCCTAAATATAAAACACTAAGACAAAAACACTTTGCAAACATTTCCCAAATATACCCCGAATTCAAATTCATATCAGACACACAGAAACTCCCCAATATACTGTGAGAAATGCCCATATATCAAATAATTGCTGCAAAATATGTCTCCTCATGCCATGAAGTGAGGACAACCAGTGGAAACTCAGACTGATAAATAATTGTACAAATTTTCAAATTATTATTATTATTTTGATTGCTTGATATTTTAGTAATTGTTTTGTTTTTACATTTGATACTGATTTCTTTTTTTTATTATTATTATTTTTTAATCAATTAATTTTTTTTTTTTTTTTTATTAATATACACACACATGTTTACGGTATTATCTATTTATTTTATTATGTTTAATATATTTTTATTCTTTTTAACACACGCACACACGCTTACTGTTTTATTTATTTATTTTAATTTTTAATATATTTTAATTTTTTAACACAAACACACATATGCTTTAATTACTTTACGCTTTAATTACTTGTTTGATGAAATGTATGGGGTTGATTGTTCTTATGTAATTTGCATGATGCTTTGGCAATATTGTTGTTACACATTCATTTATGCTAAGCTAGGCTAACTTGCTGCAGGCTGTAGCTTCAGATTTAAAGTACAGTTATATATGGCAAGCCCTTTTAACAGTTTGACTATCCGTTTTTTAACACTATCAACAACTTAATTTTGACTAGTTGTAATTGCATTGTGACTAATCAGACTTTTTACCCAAGATGTCATTCTGACAAATCAAAACGACAGTCAGAGATAATGTATGTGGAATATGTGAAGCTCTATGTTTATGTATCACACTGGAGTAACAGAGAGCGGGTGTGGATGGTGAGAGGATAAAACACAGGACTTGGGTTCACATCCCTGTGGTTTGGTTTGAGCAACAGAAGCACTTTGGTTTGGATATGGAAAGATTGTGGTTTTGGTTAAACATTCATTAACACGGGCACGGTTAGCTCACTTGGTAGAGCCCCATGTACAAAACAATCTTAAAAAAACAAACATTCATTAACATGTTGTGTCTGAAGTCACTGCGGTCGTTTTCTCCATTAAACCAAGACCATTATATTTCTCTAACCTTAAAACTTGTTGGAAATGGCCACCTATTTCCAGGAAAAATGCCTAAAATAACAAAACCAAAATAAATCAGGAATACCTCCTCAACCATTTGGCCTAGATGCATAATTCTGGTCTCCTTAGAAAGATCAGGAGCTAAGGAATATAAATTCATTGTAAATAAACATATTTATTTTAGCATTACAGACTAAATGGAGATGCAATAAAAAAAAAATGATATTTTCTTCCTCGCCTGGTAAAAAAAGCTATATTTTAATGCAACAAACCATCAAAACCATCATAAGGTAGATTATAATGCAACTGAATATATTTTAATACACTTGGAATGAAATAGTAACTGTAAATTTGATGAAAATAAACAAAAATACAACAGTTATTCTCAAAATATACCATGCGAATGTCCATATTTTGGCAATATTTATTGTTTAAATCTTTACTTTTATTGGGAGTTATCTTTAAAACGCTATTTCTGTCCATACAACCACGTTCCAAATAATATAACATTGAAATATTGATAAAAACAGTGAATATTCATCAACATTCCTGCCACCAAAAGTATGCTCATGCTTTACAGGCCTGTAGCTTGAGAACGGAACATCCCACAGTGATCGGTGGGGTATCAATCAACCTTTCATTTGATATTGGATGTCTATGTAGCTCCTACGGGTCGGCCACAAATTGGCGAAAAAGACTGTGTGTTCCAAAGCAGCATCTTTCCTCTCTGCAGAAAAAGGTGAGAGAAGGCAGGCACAGCTCCCAGGTATTGTGCAATAATAAAAATGGCGCCCACTGATTTTTGGGCTTAAAATGGCGGAAATGACAAAAGTAAGGGTCGGTAGGTGTATTTTGTGTTTGTTTCTGTGTTCATTCCCTGTCCTTGTGTTTGCTTTTCTCTGTAGCATGTGTTACTTTGGTCATTTGTTTATTAGTCAGGTTCACTTATGAATTCATTAGTGTTTTCTAGTCTTGTTTTAATCTATTTTTTCTGTAGGGTTTTTGACAGCTAGTTGCTTTTGATGTCTGTGTTATGTTTCATTTTGTGACATAGTTCCTTGTGTGTTTCAGTTGGCTTTACTTCCTGTTTTAGTTTGTAGTTAGTCTGCCCTAGTGTCTCTTGTCTTGTTTGTCTGTCCATGATTGTCCTAATGGGTTCACCTGTGTGTAATTAGTGTCCCACCTGTGTATTTAAGTAGTTGTCTGTCTATAACTTGGTGCCAGTTCATTATAGATGTTTCCTTTGAATGTATCTGTGGATTTTGTGTTTGTCTTGTGCCATTGTGGATTTATACTTTTGATGGACCTTTGGATTTGAGTGCTTAGTGCTTTTGGACTACTGACACCTAACCACCAATTTTTTGCAATAAACCTCACCAACTCTCCAGCTTCCGTCTTAGTGTCTGCATTTGGGTCCTAACTGCTGTTCACCAGCCAGGAGGCTGAACGTAACAAGATCAGCGGTTTTGACGATGGCGTGCTGCCCCCAGTACCGGGGGCATCTGTGTTTAACCAAGTGCTTCCAGTGTCTAAACATATCCATGCTGGGGTCACTCTAAACAGATACTGTATTGCAAGATCAGATATTTTGCAAAAAACAAATAATATAAGTGAACAGTTTACTGATGTGTTTAATATCATCATTTTTGTGATTTGCCAGATATGTTAATTAACAACATTTCCTTATTAAGTAAATAGCAAATTAGTTGTATATAAATGTAATCTATTTGCCTCTGACATACAAGTATGTCACTTCTAGAAACAGACCTCTGAACTGCTCCTCTTATCCTGCTGCCACAATAAACCTGACCAGGGAAGTGGCAAAAAACTCAATGCACAGACAAACACAACACATGTCTTTTTTATTTTTTTTTTGTCACATTACTGTCACGTCATAAACCAGCTGAGAACTATTTTTTAAAAATCTTCCTGTCATCCGCTGCCAAACACTGTAAGCACTGCATTTGCAAGCTGTTTTGTGGAAAAACATCAAAAAACCATGCATAACTACGCTGTTCACCTGCTGACTCTTGGCTTTCAGATGTCAATGCACATGTTGTGCACATGTTCAGATGTTCACAAATGTTCTGTATTGTTTAGTGGAAGGATGCAAATAAATCTAATAAATCTAATATTGTTGGCAGTAATGAAAGAAAACGCAATTTGGAGTTAATGGTCAAGCTGCTTATGATTTGAAAAGAACTGAATTGAAAGTGTGTGTGTGTGTGTGTGGCTTTCTTATGTGTTATGATGTATGTGATATGTAAGTGTGTTTACCTTGGAAATGTCCTGACCATCGATGCGGATGCTACCACTCTGAGGGTCGTAGAATCTGAACAACAGACGCAGGATGGAGCTCTTCCCTGATCCAGATGGGCCAACCTGCACACACTCAAAGCCTTGTGTCACTGTCTTTTTGGCGACCTGTCACTGACATAATGCATTCCCTTGCCCCTCACCCTTACCTTTACCAGCACAGCTATGTGCACAACCCTGGCTGTGGCCCAATTCTAACCCTAATACCACGTCCCCATAAGTATAGCTCTCAGTTTTTGGATCCCACGAATATAGTAAAACAAGCGAGAAAATGTTATTTTAAAATTAGATAGACTTGTAATAGGAAACTAGATGTAATAAACAACTTACTAAAGCAACTGTCTGTCCCGCCTCCACTGTAAAGGTCACATCCTTGAGAATCTCAGTGCTACACACACACACACACACACACACACACACACACACACACACACACACACACACACACACACATACATACCAGCGACAGTCAGGATCAAACTGAACTTCACATAACCCCTATTCAATGTCAGGGCTTCTCTTTAATTGTGTCAGTAAAACACAACCTTGAACGTTTAGAAATTTAATGTTACATTAGTTAATAAAGTAATTCATGTTCAAAGTGAAATGTCTGCTGTATATGTTCTCACACAATTCACCAACACTGGCTCTTCTTTGGCATGTTTACTCACATAATGCTGTAAATACAACATAAAGGCCAATTCAGACAGGAGGCCAACCAAGACGTTCAATTAATAAAACTCCATATGTGTTTTTCATCTTTGGTAACCAACTACTTCGGAATACAGTTGTAGCTTGTCCTTCAAAATAGAAGCCACAGAATACGATTAGAATTTCAAATGATATAATTGTGACTGAACATGTATCCCTAATAATTTAATATACATCCAAGTACTTGGATCACATATTGTTTATTTCATTTTATTGGAGTTGCACTGTCTAAGTCATAGCTCCTTTGCATATTCAAATCTTTTTAACTATGTTTTTTTAAACAAGCTCTTTCAACCTAATGTGTTAAACAGGTCATTTGTCACTGCCTTCTAAAATGCATATCATTATCGAAGTGATTCATATAAATGTTTTCTGATCTGTCACTTCAGTAGTTAGGGTTTGGTTAGGTTTACGCAACAAAAACTATTTGGTTAAGGTAAGGTAAAACATGGTTTTTAAACAAATCACCACTGACACATGATGCAAACAGCGGTCTCCAGTGTCACAGTCAAGAGTTTTTTGTATGCCGAACCATCTACCCTGACCTCCTCCCTCTAAGTGTTGTAGAAAAAAAACAATGCTGACGTTTTTTCTACAGTTTGTGTGTGCAACTGAATGAAATAAGATCAAATTATTGCGAGGTGGATTAGTTGTTGGCTACACACCCTGGCACGTAGCTGAAACAGACTCTGTCAAACTCCACCTGACCTGCTGTGAGCTGCAAGTCCTGTGCATCATCAGCATCCTGAATCTGTGAGGAGGAGGAAGAGGAGGAGGGGGTGAGAGGAGAAAACGATGAGAGAAGAGACGTGTATCACACAGGGACAGATAAAAGGAAAAAGACGACATTCAGTTTTTAATTTGTTGTCCAAAATATTGAGATACCAGAAAAATATGACATTGGTCTCAAGTCAAGGTCAACCTACTCAACTACCTTCCTCTTGTCCATGTTTGCATATCAGTTGAGCTTGACAGTTCAATCTTTAACTTGGAAACGGCAAAAGAGCTCAAAATGACACTGGAGTATCTGCTGATGAAGACCATGTGATACAGTCGAAAGCTCCGGAACAAGCAGGTGGGTGGATGTTGAAATAAGATAAAAACAATTCATAGTCATCATTACTTCCAGCTGAGGCACAAGGAGGGGCTGGGTTTACCAGCTGATCCACAGTCTTAAACAGAAACCTGGGATTTATGTGTAGTAATGATAATATTTAGTGACGACAAGCAGATATGATTGAAGTGATCGACCAGATTGTTGGTGTTGGAATCAGACAGGTGTTGGCTTTGGCTCTGAAAGAATGTGCAAAACTTTGAACACTTTGTTCATTAAAGATGCGAGAACACACGGAGCTTGGTGAGGCGGCATGAGTAACAGGCGAATCGCAGCTAAAAACAATAATGTAATCATTAACATTTTCAAAATATTACAAGGAAAGTTTGATCGCAATTTGTAATCAGCTTTTGCAATCCCTCTCTCCTCGCTGACCTCCTCTTCACCCTCCTCCTCCGCGACTCCCCTCGCCTGCAGCTTCCCAAGCCAAAGAAAAGGCCCGCTGTGTTTTTAAGGTGCTCTAATGCTTTTGTGTACATTCATGTGGCTGTTTACCATATCAAGGGCCTGTGAATGTAGGGAGCCTTTAGTGAGGCAGCCGGAGGACGCCTTTTCCCACCGAGACACACACAAAAAGACAGACGTACACACACAGACATACACGCAGACTCTGTGTTTTGGTATGTGTAACACAAATACACACAAACACACAAAGTCACACACAAATGCTTGTTGACCTCCTAATCCTCTGTTTCCAAGAAGGACTGAAGCAGTGATCCTGATCAGAAAGGAACACTAGTTTTTATTATGTGTATTATCTGTAATTATTATATTTATATTAATTTTTATTATTATTATAACACCTTCCTATATTTCATTTCTGATTATGTTAGTCTGTAATTATTTTTACTTTCTGCTTAACAAGAGAGTGCAATAGATTTAGGCAGGAAGGAAGTAGTTTTATGTCTAAACTGATCTAACTTTTTTTTTTAACTTTTTTTTCTATTTTTGATGCATTTGCAATAGCAGTTTATTACAGTTTATGCTGATTATTAAAAAGATTAGCAATAATACATAGGAGTTCACCAATGACAATTAATCTATAGTAAAACACATAAAAAACACATGTAAAATATAATCAACTTTTAAGAATAAGAATTATGACAGGGATCCTGGACAAAAAGTCATGGTAGACAATATTGACACCTTCACCATTTTACGAATGTGCAACATTATCAGCCTCTTTTGAGTGCCATTATCACTTTGTGTCTTTTCAACCAGAAGAGCTTGAATCTAAACTTCTCCCTATTCTATGAAGTGTCCTTGACCCTGAATGCAGGTCCTGACCTCTGTTCTGATGTAAGTGGGGAGAAGAAGGAAGAACACTTCTCTTTCTGATAATGACCCTTTTTGGTTAACATGGACACGGTGTGTTACTCACCTTTGATGTTTTTGTTGAAAAGGTGAAAGAAATATTTTGTTTGATAAATCTGCCTGGAATAAAATTTGCAACCTTCCTAACTAATTAAGGCTGGTTGCTTTTCCTAACTAATCAGCATTCACACAAAAATCATTGCATACAATGTTTCTTTACAAAGTTAAGCTGTTCATTACCACCAATAGTGGGTTGGTCCAATTTAAATGACACTATAAAATAAAAATAATACACCTGATGTATTATTTTCCTGATGATAATTCTGTTTTGTGACTCACCTCTTTCTGCTCTGTCAACAGTACCAGCATGTTCTCCATGTCAACAAATGCACTCTGAATCAGCCTGTAGCGACACATTATGCAAAATCTGTATTATTGGATCGGGACACATCAATCACAAATTTGAAAAAAATCCAGTCACCAGTATCTGAAATACAGCACTACTACTATAAAACACCCCTTCCCCCCCCGGCAATCAATCAAATATGAGATATATGTCTATAGGACCTCCTGGACTGTACATTCATCTCACCTGTAGTAGGTACCAAACCAGTTCAGAGGAGTGTACAGCTGGATGATGTAGGTTCCAAACAGAACGTAGTCTCCAACCTGATGGAAAAGTAAACACATACAGTGAACGTTAAGCTTCCGACAGAGCAGCTTTGTAATGTGCAGCAGGGGGCGAGTCCACTGGTTGCAATAAGAAGTCCGATTGTATAGAAGTCTATGAGAAAATGACCCTACTTCTCACCTGATTTATTACCTCAGTAAACATTTTACTAATGAGTTTATGGTCTCCATCTGTGTTCCAAGTCTTCTTTATTACGGCATGATGTTCATTTAGTAAATTATGCTACCATTTAAAGGTAAATAGACGATAAAGCATGTTATGCTTTAGTGCGTGGCTACCTTGTGATTGACAAGCCGCTACCATGAAAACCTGTCAGCCGTATCCCTCCCCAGCTCCACTGACTCATCCAAATATGTCCACTTTTGGTTCCAAACAACCAAGATGGCAATGGTTAAAATGAAAAACCCGAGGCATTTAAAACCGTAGTCCACAAACTAATGGCGGACGTCATGGTGGCTACGTCCACTTCTTTTATACAGCCTAAGCTTGCTGCCAACGTAATGTCTGAGGTGATTTATAGAGATTATATACTCAAGTTGCAAATTCAGATCAATGTCACGACCAAGTCACTGTGGTCCAGTCACAAAGGCCACGTAGAAGTAACCAAGGATGTGCATAAGCCATTCAGATTGTATCCAAGTCAGACTCACAGACGTCATGCCAAGTCACTGTGGTTATATCTGAGTCACTGAGGTCAAATCCCTGTGAAATCCATGTAAGTGAAGTTCATACAAGGTGCCTGATGATCAAGATCTCAGCAGAATGCACATCTAAGTCTCCTTCCTCCATATGTGGAGGTGACCAGTGGTGGAAGAAGTACTTAACACATAAACAGAATTCTAATTTTACAGCTGGTGTAGGCAGAGCACATTTAAACTACTTTACATATTAATCAGAATTAGAATAATTTTATGGACCAGGTGTTTATACACATACTGTCCGAGGAATTTGACTCCAGTCTAACATTGTTTTCAATGTACATACACAGAACAAGCATAAAAAAAATGGACACAAACTACTATTTACAGACACACAAACAACAACATTTTAGACAAAAAGACAGTAACGCAATGGATGCTGGAATAAATATTTTGTGCAGTTGTTTTTTATGTACAAGAGGTAGGTGGATATGACAGCATACACAACATGAACAGTGATATTTTTGTTTAAAAAGAGAAACTGAATTACAACAATGAAAAATAAATACTAAATTGTTTACAAGTGAAGCAGATGAAATTTCAAACTATAGCACACTATGATATTTTTGAATTGATCATTTATTTTATTTTTAAAACTCATTTTTTTTATTAACTAGTAACTTAGTAGCTGTTAGATAAATGTAGTGCAGTTAAAGGTATAATATTTCCCCAAGAAATGTAGTGGAGTAGATATATAAAGCTGCATATAATTGAAATACTCAAGTATTGTACTTCAGAACAGTGCTTGTGTAATTGCTACTTTTAACCACTGGACCTATGGTAACTTATATGTAGACTAATGATTTTGATGTTGGATTCTACTGTTTGTTTATTCTTCACTGATACCTGGAATTGTCCCTCAGAGACCAGGTAGGCGCAGAGCAGAGATCCAGCCAGCAGTCCTGACCCTATGATGATGTTCTGGGTTTGATTGAGCAGAGCCAGGGATGCTGAGCTCTTCCACTCACAGTGCTACACAAACACAAGCAGCACACATTTAATTGACAATAAAAAATACAGACAAATGACTTAATGAAGTCATTTGATGAAGACTAATTAGAAGAAGAAGCATTTTGGGTTAAGCAGGGTACTATACTTATGACAAACAGGTATGAGTTGTTATCTGATTTTAACCTGGTCTTTGGTCCCAGATGATGTTTTCTGTACTTGACAGCAACACAAGCTTACTTGATATTTCAGAATGGCTTCCTCAAAGCAGCGGACTTCATAATCCTCAGCACTGTAATATTTTACCTGTGAGAATCAATCAAATCCAGTAAGTAAAGACTTCCTGAAAACATCCCGAAATGACCTACAACTGAAATATCCACAAACATTTTAGACTTCAGTCTGAGACACATCTCGAAACATCCTGGTCATCCCAGACTGCCAAATGTTGCAGACCAAGATCTGGACACACCTGGATATGATGTTCCTTGTGATTAAACTTTCAACATACTTATACCTTGATAAATAGAGGAAATGAAAAGGAAATGTGTGGCATTATCTACCGTCTCAAAGTTGATCAGTGAGTCTACAGCTCTGGACTTGGCATTGTTGTCTTGTGTGTTCATCTCTCTCCTATATTTCGTCCTCCACTCTGTGATCAGGATGGTACAGGCTGCAGACAGAGTACAGTTATGCAAGACTTTTATGTAAACAAGAGGTTGGATCTAAAAAAGATTTTTTGTTCACATATATGGAGCGCTTATTAATTTGTTAATTAATTTAAAATTAATTAAATTGAGTCTTGGGTTAGGGCAGGGGTTTTCAAAGTCTGACACTCACCTACACGCCTCGCAGTTTGAAAATTTCTGGGATAGGATTCAGGAATGTGATATTTCATTGGATCAGTTTAAACAATCAAAATCAAATGAAAGTCACTCATTACATGTCTGACAGAAGGGGAGAGTGGCTTTGGTGGCTTTGTGGGGCGGCTGTGGCGCAGGAGGTAGAGCAGATCATCAACAAATCAAACGAGATATCAAACTCTTAATCATCAGAAAGTCATGGAAAATAAAACCAAAGTTAACTCATTGACTCACTGAGGTAGAGTATCATGCAGGTGAAAACGATGAGTCCAAACCAGACACTGAAGTAGGAGATGAAGTAGATGATGGCGATGATGATGTCACAGATGGTGGGCAGGATACTGAACAGGATGTAGCTACGCACAAACAATTACAGGTTGTAACTTACCCACTACTACTGAACCCAAGAAGAAAACTTTTCATGTTTAGGAAATTGAACCCAGGTGGTTTCAGTCTAGGCCAGGCCTCTCCACCTGTCTGCCTCCTCCTGTCCTACCTCAGCAGGTTGTTAATGGAGGAGGTGCCTCTGTCGACGCTCCTCAGCACGTCTCCGGTGCGTCTCTCCAGGTGCCAGCGCAGAGACAAACCATGCAGGTGGGAAAACAAACACACCTAAAGTGTGGAGGGAGAGGAACAATTATGTGACTACATACACTGCTCACACCATTACTCACTGAGATCATGTCGAATGTAAGCAAGGTAAATTTGAATTTTGCTTTTCTGCACTGGCAGACGATTTTGCAAGTGTAGAGTAATGACTCAGTCTAAAGGAGTTGCTGTTGGCTTCTCACATGTTGCATTCATGAGCCACAAGCAAATCATGGAGTCGTGGAAATAAGGAGTGGACACACTATCTTGGTTACAGAAATTATCTCTGCAGCTTTTAGGCCTCTCAGAGCACAGGTGTTTTTTAGATTGAGCCGTTGGGCGTGGCAGGGTGAGCCAGTGTGTCCTAAAGAAATATCCACATACTATGGCCGTGCATGTAACAGAGTGGCAAGATTGTCTCAAAACAACAGAGTTTAACCTGCAGAGCCTCTGCACCTTTTTGTTGCTTTTTCAACCCAAAGAGGAGAAGAAGAAGAAGAACAGATTTTCTAAAACTAGCGTGTTCCCAAATCATTTTCACATGTAAACAGTGCTTTGAGATTTATTAAACAACCTTAAGAGAGGATCTTATTAACAAGTGGTCATGTGTCACAAGTGGATCACATTACTTCCCAGTAAGAACAAAGGAAGGCCCCGATGTGGCCTTAAGCATATTACAGTTACTTCAACAGCCTGCGTGGAGGAGATACATTTAGTCATTTGCTGCATTTATATCATGTTGGAAATTATATTTCAAATTTTAATTTATTTATCTTCAAATCTTTGTAGTTTTGGCCTTTGATTTGGTTTTGGGTTGTGATAATATTGCTGTGATCTCAGGACATGGCAAAACTGCTGGATGACTTTCATGGTTTTAAGCAAATCCCCATGTTACTCCCGTGTATTTGCGCGAGAGAACAAAGGTGAATAGTAAAATTATGACCCAATCCTTTCTGGTCTCCAAATACACTTGTTTAGATAATCCAACTAAACTGCTGTGTTGTTTCAATCTGTGTGATCATATACACTACCATGTTTCTTGCCCTATGAGACTCATCTTTCCCAGATCTCAGCAATTACTTTGGTGAATATAGAACATCGTTATTATTACAGATTGCTTGCTCATGGTGGGAACTGTTGGGTCTCACAAAGAGTATGATTACAAAGAGTGCTGTCTAGATCTGCTTTATATGAAAAGTGCAATGAGACAAATCCTGTGATGAATTGGAGCTATAGAAATAAAACTGAACTGAAATAAGATAAATTGAATTGAAGATAGAAATGATTGCCAAAAGTCCAAAAACAGAATTACCTGCTTCATACTGTAGGGTGTACATGACCAAACCAAAACAGTGGCAAATACAACTCAGAAGGTCACAAATTAAAGTAACAGACAGCTGAATGAAAAGACTCAAAATCAGTGGCGCCACCAAGGAGGGGTGCAAGGGGGGCCCTGACTTGATTGGTTAAGGGGCGGGACTAACATGCAGAGCGGACTGGAGATACGCCGGTCAGCCTGCTGCAGCAAATGTTTGTGTTTTTCACAGCTGCAGAAGAAAGAAAAGTGTAATTTAACTAATATACAGAGACTGTTAGTTGCCTGGCTAGTTTATAATAAGTTTGTAACACTGCTACACAATTCGGTGTACTGTACTGTGTGTTTAGAGGTATAGCCTACTAGTCTGCAACAACAGGCTAGCACCATCGCTAACAGCAAGCTAACTATGTATGTATGACACTGGAGCCACTGACAGCGCTGTGCGTGAACGGGAAATCACCTCTGGCTTTGAGGGAGACCATCCTATGCCTGTTTTCATCTTCATCTTTCTGAGAGGATTACAAAACATGACAACAGCGGGAGATTGGACTTAGCATTAAGGTAAACATTGCTGCCCAACAGGCATCCCATTAAGTAGCATAACAAACAGTTGGAGGAAAACAGCTATGAACTCAGTGAGAGTTGGATCATAACTAGAGCTGGGCAAGTTAACGCGAGCATTAATTAACTAACGCCGACAATCATTTTATGGCACGTTAACACAGTTTTTATTATTATTATTTTGAAAATCCGTTGCTCACTGGCTCTGAATACACGTACAGTCAAATCACGGGTCACAGGAGGGGTGGGATGTTGATCAGCCTGCAAATCACCCACCCAAACAAACACCGGAGGGAGGCTTCGGCAGACTACGCTGGATGCAGCGCGTGGGAGAAGCAGATCAACAAAAGCAAGACAAGCGATCAAATGCCATAGCGAAGTGGACTGCTACACACGCATGCTGATTAGAATTGGGGAAGATGTCGGTCTTAGGAACGTCCTTAAAATCACAACGTAGTCGCTTGGCCCCGCAGGGTTGCTCTTTGCTCCGGTGATCAGAGACAAGCGCTCCGCGAGTAAACGGCAGGCGCTCTATGGATGGCTTCTGTGCGCTACACAGCTGTAGCCTATTTAACTTAAGTTAAAGTTATACATAACTTTACTTGATAGGCCTTCATGTAGTTTTGCGGGGATGCTCTGAATGCAAATTCCCTCCTGTTGATGTCCTATTTAGTAAACAGTAATAGATTCTGGAAACTCACAAACAGTCTCTCTTCCAATGATTTGTGCTCCGTGTCGCGTACAAAAAGTTCAAGACAATTCAACTTTGGCAACGGACGGGCGTGCGTGTGAGGCGACCACTTCACCTCACTCTAACAGGGACACTTGCTACTGAACATAGACTTTTTATGCTGCTCCCTGATAAAAGAAAACTTAAGAGTCATACAGAAGTTTGCCCAGAGATAAAAACGCCATGCTGCCTTTCTCCTCACGTGAGCCCTCAGCTGTGGTGAGTGAAAGCATATTTTATCATCCTGAATCTGCTGCTTCTCTGTGCATGGGCCAAACTGTTGTGCTGGATCGATTGATACTAGGCTAGGGATGGTGATGAGTGTCAGTGTGTCCATGCCAATCCATTACGGTTGTTGTCATAATGTTGTTGTCATATAGCCGTTTTCATACTGATTTATTATCCGGGATTATTACGCAAATATCCCGGCTCGCTGCGCTGTATGTATGCATGTATGTGCTTTCCGTTTTAATGGCAGGATCTCTGTGGAAAGCGGCTGTGGAAAGGGTCTGGATCCCTAATTCGTTGTTGTTGAGCTCACTGCTGTTTGGCCCTGTAGGCTCATTTGTTCTAAGCGTGGTTGTGTCGGCTTAAATAATGCATTAAATAATGCATGTAAGTCAGGTTTGTGACAGTGGTACTGTAACTTGTGTAAATGCACTTATCTTTCTCTCTCTCTCTCTCTCTCTCTCTCTCTCTCTTCTCTCTCTCTCTCTCTCTCTCTCTCTCTCTCTTGTTAAGTGTTTGTGGAGCCATGCTGTTTGTTGACATGTTAAAAACACAGTAGCAAGAGAGAGTATTGTAGTTTTACTGGTATCCATATTTTGAAATGTTTGGTGTGCCATAATTTTTACATATAAAAACGACACTGGTCAAACCTGTGGTTAAAAATGTGGATATTGTGGATATTTGTACTTTATACAGACGTATATTGCATATTTCAATTAAAATGTTTAAAATATCTATGCTCTGTGATGTCTGTGATCTTGAGGCTTGTTCCCAGTAAATGTTTTGTTCTTTGCAGTCAATGCACTCCTTCAAATAAAAGTTGTATTTGTCTTTTTAAGGAAAAGGTCAACTACTGTAGTTACTTTGAAGAATAATTAATTGCCCATCACATACAGATACATAACACATTAAACAGGATTTTTATGGAACTCAAAATCTTTACTGAATTGGTTTTAGTCTATGGACATTAGACAATTAGTATTATTAACTGTAAAATAAAAACACAAATTATATCAGTCTGACTCCTTAGTAGTCAACTAGTCTATATACTGCATAATAGAATTCCTGAAATTCAGTTATAGCTTTTGGTTTTACTGTGCCACGCCAGGATTTTCAGTGGCCCCACCTGGCCACCCCTAGTAAAATTTTCTGGGGGCGCCACTGCTCAAAACACAGAAGAAGTTAAAGAAGTCTGAGCGGTACCTGAACGCCTCTGCTGGTAAACTGCTGAACTTTGATCCACATGAACTGACGAAGGTTGCTGATGAAACCAGAGGTACCTTTAAAGAACAGAGAAAGACAGATGAGAGAGGAAGACGCCAAATTACTTCATGTTAATGTTCACTCTGAACCACGCAGGCGCTACCTTCTATTCAATGACATGAACATCCTTTTATTTTCCATGCACACATTCCTCCGTATGTGAACACACGCTCACGCACCTGCCCCTCCTCCTTGTAGGAACTTGAGCAGCGTGTAGATGCAGACGCTGGTAATCAGTGAAGACCAGCCGCCTCCTGCAGAGAGCTCATTCACTGTACACACACACACACACACACACACATAAACTAGCATTATGTTTCTTGGTGTGCATTTATAATTTACGTGTCAACAAATTAAAAGGTTAAATCCACAACATTTTCTTATTATCCAAGCTTATTAAACTTCCTCGCAGTGGAAACCAAATAAACACACACGCCAGTGGTGGAAAGTAACATTTACTCTACAAGTGCAGTACTTAAGTAAGTGTAATTTTGAGGTACTTGTACTTTACTACTACTTGTATTTTAGTACAAATACAGTTCATAGCCATATATAAACTTGTACTTTTTAATTGACTGTATTTATTTGATTACCTTGCAAATTCATATAATGTATTTAACATGATCAACAAATAAATTACGATGTAGGTTAAGAGAATAAATCATTGAGTTCAAAGGGGTAAAAAATCTTCCACCCCTAACACAAACAGTCACGAACACATTCACAAGCTCCCCTTTCTGACACACACACACACACACACATTCTCATTCACATTCATTACCCTTTTTGTATTACTTGTAAGTGCTGGGAATCAGGTTAAAATGAAAAAACAGACAGAAATGAGGGGTGAAGGAGAAGAAAAAAAACTGAAGATCCAGGCAAGGAGAGAGACATGCTGAGAAAAGAAAGGAGAAAAGGTGGAGAGAAATTTATAAAGAAATATGTGTATTCTACATGCTTTAACTTTCCACTGTGTTTTCAGTGGAGGTATTTTCAACTCTTTGGCATCAGGTCCTGGAGTGGGAGGGTGGGAGGCGGGGTCAGACCCAGAGACAAAACGTCCGTTGTACCGGTGTGTTAACTCCACGAAAAAGGCCGCTAATGCCGGCTAAGCATGACTGGCAGGAGGGGGTGACCTCCCAGAAAACCCACCGCACACACACACATACACACCAAAAACAACCCCCCACGCCTCCCTCCCTCAGAAAACCTTCCACGCCTTCCTCATCACACAAAGCAGCGCCCGGCTTCATTCTCGCAGCACTGGCTTATACTTTCATGTTGCTCCAAAAGCCAAATGGCCAGTTTTCTAAAGGGAAAAGTAGCTGAAGACAAACTGAATGCTGACTTCCTCTGAAGTGGAGACTTCTGGGTTGTTGCCTTGTGGTGGATGCAGTCATGTGTACAAAATAGGGTACAAAAGACGTTGGCAAATGATGAAGTTTGCTTCCTCCTTCAAACCAATCATAAGATCTCATTCCACTGTGGCTGAACTGTTTTATAACAAATGACTAAACTGACCCAATCTGTTTTGTACGTTACATGGATGTATGAAGTGATTGGTTTTGGATTTACTCAGTTATTAAAAGTTTCAACAATTACAGTAATGTCTCTGGGTCATTGTTAAGATCAAAGTCAAAGGTTCATATACATGGTTCAAAACGAAAGCTAATTCATGTTTCAAGTGTTTTTTTTCTCTAAGTAATGTAAAATTAGATGCTTTTTGAATGAGGTCAGATCTGTCTGGTTGCATGACAGACCTCAAATCAACATTTCCTTGGAGGCAAAGTCAGCCTGGTTCCAGATCTTTGGATCGCCAAACATGTCTTTAATTTGTTCAGCGACATAATCAATAAAGTGAAACAAAATGTGGGAATTGTTTGGTCTCACAAATATCCTAAATAATGTCTGGCAACCACTCTTCAAACCAGCCCATTTTTATAAGAATCCTGTACTTGATTATCATAGTCAGGCTAACTGTTATCCACATTGAGTAATTTCTTTCTCGGGTGATAATCTGTGTATTTAATTTTTTTATAGCTATTTTGTGATTGTTTGAAATCTTAAATTTGCTTCTTCTGCTAACCATGGTAAAAGCTCATGTGTTGCCAAAACAACATTCTGTTAAGGTTTGGTTAAAGGTACTTTCAGACAGCTGCATCTACCACACAGCGGCATTGTTTTGTTAGAGGTCCATTTTTGCTGACTGATACCTTTGTTCACTGCTTGTTTGGAGCTATATAGGTGAATTTAACATGAATTAGTGTAGTAATACAAAACCTGAAAACTTTTTAAATTCCAGAAACATTGTGACAGTGTTTTACAAGTTGTTTTACACTATTTTAATGAAAGTAGGATACTGCATTTTAAAGATGGCAGTGTGCTCATGAAGTGAGATACCAGTGAAATTAGCTCCTGCTTAGTTTTCCTCTGAGGACTGTGTGGCTGCCATGGTCAGTTAAAAAAGGGAATGTTTGAACAGAACTGAACAAAACATAAACCTCTACCTTATTGCTGCTGCTGCTGCCCACCACTGGAGTATTTACATTTACACTGGCGGCTGCTTGATGTCTGAAATTACTTTCAATGCAAAAAATATATTTAAATCACAAACAGAAAAGATGCGATTTGGTTTCAGTCCCTCAGAATAAATATCCAGCCACCTTCAGTTAGTTTGGATTCCATGTATAAACAGCTTTTGTGTCTATTGTTTGTAATATAAGATATTAGATTACACTAAAACTTCAATTAAAATCCTAGTCCTAGTTGGATGCCTGTCCCTTTTACTGTCCTGGTGCAGCTAGTACACATTTTGACAAATAAACGCAGGTGTCAATCAGAAGCAAGGTCTGGTTTTTCAAGTTCTCTGGACGAATTAAATCAGGTCGCCCAATCGGTACAGGTCGGTACTTCTAAGCTGTTTAGAAATACAAATATAAATGTTAAAATAATCAATATGGACATGCAACACATCAATAGTTACAATAGTTCAGTTCATCTTATGGAAACAACTGGTGACCTGTACGCAGGATAAGCAGTTGACGATGGATGGATGGATCTTATGGAAACAATTCAGATTTACCAGTATGGTAAACAAGAGAGACGGGGAAAAAATTCCTAATTTTATTCACGTAGTATTCATACTGGTTGAAATAAACAACTTGATAGTAGCCTATTTCCCATCTTTGCTGAGCAAGAGTTTTGCGCGAAAGGAATGAAAGGCCTGTCCCTAATGGACGCCTGTCCCAATATGCAAGGTGAGCTCAGTGATAGAAGCAAACAAAATCTCCGGCTATTAATTGAAGTTGCTAATACAACATTCTAGGTAACTGTTGCATTACTGGGGGGCTAGACTGCTTTTTATTTTATTCTTTTAAGATTAATAACTATGTTGTACTTCCTGTCTGGGCTAAATGCTACTTTTTCACTGGTGATGCTGTGTCTCTTCCTGGCATGTTACAATATAGAGGGAAAATGAATCCAGTTTTCCCATTACTATAATAATTAATTTTAATATAAGTTTACAATAAATGGTTTCACAATTGCTTCCATCGCTGTAATTATTGTTTAAAAAAGGTATAATTTGAATGCTCTGCTTCTATGCATATGATGATAAATTTGAACTTCCTTTTCAAGGGTCAAATCAGGTTTGCATGAAGACACAAATGCAAATGATAAACATGTACACGGGAAGTGCAAAACGTTATTGATTCTGTATAACTCTCCTACACCCAAATACGTCTTTTTCACACAAGCAGTTACAGTTGCCACCTGGACAACAAAAACAGCGATAATAATGGTAGCAAAGGATTGGGGTGATGGGCTCCAGAGGATAGGTCATACAGTTACCACAGCTAACATACGTTTTGCTTGTGTGTACCGTTTTTCATGCCAGTCTGGGCAACTGATTTTAAAAGATGGATGTAACACTTAATATAAAATCCAGAAACTTCTCAAAAACTCTGAATTCTGAATAAATCAATTTGGGGCAAACAGTCAAATTGTTATCAATGAAAACACAATCAACTCTGGTTGTATGAACACACTAGGAATAAAACAAGGATCAATCAAGGACACAAGGAAACAAGATAGACCCTAGACCACACTTCAAAATATGAGCACACTGCCATCTACAGTTTGGACAGTGGAATGCAGTTTCCTACTTTTATTAAAATAAGACAAAACAACTTTTAAAACAATGAAAGGGTTTAGTGATGAAATATATTTATAGTTCCCAGACAACTTCCCAGACAACCCAAGTCCTGTTTTGAGAAAAAAAACTTTGTGGCTTCACAATGTTTCTGGAATATTAAAACTTTTCAGTTTTTATATCACTACACACCACAAGTTTTATTCTACACGTTAAGAGAAACAAGGAAAGATCCAGATCTCTTATTCCTTTAAAGCATCGTCTGTGTTTTTTGGTGCTTACCGATGTTCTTGGAGTAAACAGGCACCAACACATTAACCAGTCGCTCTGCTGCCAGCAGGCCCGCACACACCAGCACGAGTCCCTGCAGCGCTGTAGAGCCTTTGGGCCAGACGTATGGCAATAACAGTCTCACCTTCCTCCCAAAGTCTCGCCAGACAGACGGAAAGGATGCAGAGGAAGGAGAGGAGGAGTGTTGGATCTGGATGGAGAGAGAAGTAAGAAGAGTGCAGTGGTGATTGGTGTCAGCCATCACACACAATATCCCTCTGATCACATTTTAATAAAAACTATGTAGTATAATAATGGTGTTTTATTATGTAAATTATTATTTACATTTATTCATTTTAGCTGACGCTTTTATCCAAAGCCACTTACAATTGCTAATTATGTCAGAGGTCACACGCCTCTGGAGCAACTAGCGATTAAGTGTCTTGATCAGGGACACAATTGTGGATGGGTCACAGTGGGGAATTGAACCCGGGTCTCTCACACCAAAGGCATGTGTCTTATCCATTGCACCATCACCACTCCATTTACATTGTTTTGAGTGTATTTTTATAATAAATAACTTGTTTCTTTTCTTCTGTTACTTTTTATAGCACAGATTTAGTGACAAAAATACAAGATAATATACATAACTATATTTTCAGTGATGTATAAAGGCTTTACATAATGAACAGTTTATTACCTTAGAATGAGCCATTTCTATCTACATACACCACGGGTTCCCTTACATGCTGCGCTGCCATGTTTCTACAGTGGCACACACAGACAAACAGCACTACAGAGCACATTATGTCACTACATTGAAAATGTACGAAGAAGAAGAAGAAGAAGAAGAAGACATCTGGTTTATTAGAAGTGAGAAAAGAAGAGAGGATTTGGACAAATGGAGGACCACATATATTATTTAGCACAAGAGCCGACAGAGCGTGTCGGCCACCTTAGCTTCTCCTATGCGCTTGGAAAGGGAAGGGTGAGAGTTGACTGAGCCATTGGTTGCAATTCGCAACCCTCACTTAGATGCCACTAAAACTTGAACACTGAACCATCAAATGACAGAATATGTTGTTTACCCATGTCACATAGAAGCATTTTCAGATCTGACGCCTCTAATGGCTGGATGACATCATTTGTCTGTGTCTGCCAGTTTGTTTAAAATCACTGTTGAAACCTATAATTCTACAGTTACTGTTTAGTTAGCAGTGTTGGGCAAGTTACTCCCAAAATGTAATACGTTATAGATTACTAGTTACTGTCATTTGAGAGTAATTAGTTATATTACAATATTTTTTTCCAATTCAATTCAAATTAGCTTTATTGGCATGAATGTGTAACAATACTGCCAAAGCATCATACAAACTACATAAGAACAATCAACCCCATACATTTCATTAAACAAGTGATTAAAGCGTAAAGTATTTAAAGCGTATGTGTGTTTGTGTGAATGTGTGTTAGAAAAATTTAAATATATTAAAAATTTAAATAAAATAAATAAATAAAACAGTAAGCGTGTGTGTGTTAAAAAATAAAAATATATTAAAAATAAAAATAAAGTAAATGAAACAGTAACATGTGTGTGTTATTATATTAACATATTAAAAATTTAAATAAAATAAATAGATAATACCGTGCTTAAAAACGTGTGTGTGTTTAATAGACAAAAAACAATCCTAATAATAATAATTTGAAAATTTGTACAATTATTTATCAGTCTGAGTTTCCACTGGTTGTCCTCACTTCATGGCATGAGGAGACATATTTTGCAGCAATTATTTGATATATGGGCATTTCTCACAGTATATTGGGGAGTTTCTGTGTGTCTGATATGAATTTGAATTCGGGGTATATTTGGGAAATGTTTGCAAAGTGTTTTTGTCTTAGTGTTTTATATTTAGGGCATGAGGTTAGAAAGTGCAGCTCTGTCTCTACCTGTCCCCTGTCACACTGGGAGCAGAGTCTCTCCTCTTGTGGTAGCCAGCTCTGTCTGTGGCGACCCTTTTC